>NC_133655.1:164575442-164875442 GCF_009905375.1 Apium graveolens
TTTTTTCCCTAATTTCTGGATTTTTCCCTTAATTTCTGGGATTTATCCAATGTTTCTGGGATTTTTCCCTATTTCTGGATTTTTCCCTAATTTTCTGGGATTTATCCTTAATTTCGGATTTTTCCCTAATTTCTGGGATTTTTTCCCTAATTTTCTGGGATTTATCCTTAATTTCTGGATTTTTCCCCTAATTTCTGGGATTTTTTCCCTAATTTCTGGATTTTCCTAATTTTCTGGGATTTATCCTAATTTTCTTGGATTTTTTTTCCCTAATTTTGGGATTTTTCCCTAATTTTCCTGGGATTTATCCTTAATTTCTGGATTTTTCCCTAATTTCTGGGATTTTTCCCTAATTTTCTGGGATTTATCCTTAATTTCTGGATTTTTCCCTAATTTCTGGATTTTTCCTAATTTTCTGGGATTTATCCTTAATTTCTGGATTTTTCCCTAATTTTCTGGATTTTCCCCCTAATTTTGGGATTTATCCTTAATTTCTGGATTTTTTCCCTAATTTTCTGGATTTATCCTTTAATTTTTGGATTTATCCTTAATTTCTGGATTTTCCCTAATTTCTGGATTTATCCTTTAATTTTCTGGATTTATTCCTTATTTCTGAAAATATTAACATTTTTCAGAAATTATTTTAAGGAATTTCCTTATTTTTTGTAATTTTCCAGGATTTTTTCTTCCTTTTTTTTCTTTTTTCTTCCCTTTTTTTTATACAATTTTCGACCAGGAATCCATTCGACCAGGATCCTGGTCGAATTAGCCCCTGTTGTGCCTTGGTCGAAGGATTTTCGAGGAGGATGCTTTCGGTCAGGAGTCCTGGTCGAATTTCGGCCAGGATTTTTCCTTCTTTCCTTTTTTTTTTTTTTTTTTTTTTACAATTTTCGACCAGGAATTTTTTTTTTCGACTAGGATTTTCGTCCCTTTCGGTCAGGATTCTTGCTTTTTGACCGAATTAAGCTTCTCTTGCTGCCCAGGTCGACAGAATTTTGACCTCAATGATTTCGACCAGGAATCTTTCGTGTTTCTTGG
The DNA here is from genome assembly GCF_009905375.1 of Apium graveolens. Classification (NCBI taxonomy): domain Eukaryota; kingdom Viridiplantae; phylum Streptophyta; class Magnoliopsida; order Apiales; family Apiaceae; genus Apium; species Apium graveolens. Next base: position 164,576,481 of record NC_133655.1, read on the forward strand.
TCGAATGGGTCTAATTCTAGTCGAATTAAGCCTCCTTTTCAACCCTGATCGACAGGATCTCGACCTCAGGGGCTTCGATCAGGATTTCTCTATATTTTCTGGTCGAATTGATCCTGGTCCTGGTCGAATTAAGGCCTTTATTTACCCTGATCGACTTGATTTCGAGCTCAAGCCATTCGACCAGGACTTCTTTGTGTTTTCTGGTCGAACAGGTCAAGAACATATGCATGTATATAAATTTTTGTACATACTTGGATTTAGGCCCCTTATGCTGGGCTAAAACTTGGGCCCATTTTAACTGGGCTTATTCTCTTACTGGGCTTCACAGGCCTTTCAATTGGGCCTCTAATTCTGGGCTTTTAATTTGGGCCAACGTTTTGGGTTCAGGCCAAAAAATTTTTTTTTATCTTAGCTGGACTTCTTTTCCACCCCTAAAACCATTTGGGCCTCTTTCAACACTTGGGCCCTTAACTGGGCTTTTGTTTTCTAAACCCAAACTCCAAATTACTCTAGGATTGTTTCTGGATTCTTCCAGAATCTTCAAAAAAACTCAAGTTTTCTTTCTTGAATTTTCCAAAGATTTCCTGATGCTTCCAGAACCTTCTTTTTTTGGGCCTGAATGGGCTTTTCTAGGCCCAATTTCCTTCTTTTCCTCCTATATAAAGGTGGGGGGGGTGTGCTCTCACTCACACTCTTCCCCTTCACTTCATTCATTTCTAAAACTCTCCAATCTTTCTCCTCTTTCAACTTTCCTCCCTTAGCTTCCAGCCTTCTTTTCCAGTCTTTACTAAATGGCTGACAAGAGTTCTGAGAGGGCGGCCAAGATAGCCTCGGCTTCAAAACGAGGTAAGGATATCGAGATCCGCTCTTCATATATGTCTTTAATTGATATGATTAACACTAGGGGGATGAATATCCCTCCACTGCACATCTCGACTCTTTTAATCATTGTAATACTTGGCACAACATAGATTTCAATAAACTAAATGCTCGCTATAACGTCCTTCCTCCCTTAGATTAGTTCCAGTCTCTGGTGGTGACCGTACTTGCCACTGGAGACCCGACACTCTCTTCATTTACACAGATGCCCTTAATGCTGGGCTTAGGTTCCTTTCCATCCTTTTATTCCTCATCTTTTGGCTGATTACAAATCAACCGTGTCAGCTTCCTCCAAACGCCTGGAGGAATTCTATGTTTTATGGTTTGTTGTCTTAGGGAGGGCTTTCCTCTTTCTGTAGCCGTTTTTAGGAAGGTCTTTCAGTGTTATAATAGTTCTTCCAATATCTGTGGCTGGGTCTATGTCAAGCAAAGGCCCAAAAGCAAACATATCTTTAACAGCGCCTCTATTCCTGATAATAATCAAAATTGGAGGAATAGTTTCGTTGGGTTACGTTGGGAGAATGGTGACTGGGGCACACTTTTTCGATCTTCCTTCGGGAAGGTCAGTGATGGTAGCCTCAAATCCATTCACTTAACTCCTGAAGAAACTATTATTTATAATGGGCTTACTCAGGATGATGGCACCACCACCAGCTGGACTCTCTTAGAGGAGTTTTCCCTGATTCATGTGGGACTATCCTCTGTTTCTCAACAGGGTATTTTTCTTCCCTTCTCAATTTTACTTCATTTCATGCATTATTAACATCACTTATTTTGTCCTTTGCTTTGTTTCAGCTGCTAAGGAGATTAACGAGGACAATGTTCCTTTGGTTGAGGAAACAGCTAGGATGAAGAAAGCTCGGCTCGCAGGCCTAGACACCCGGGGAAAGGCCACGGAGCCTATCTTTTTGAAGAAGCACAAAGAGCCTATAGGGGAGGCTTCAACTGAAGGAGCTGGAGGCCATGGCTCCTATCACTGCTGCTGCCCCTACTGCTGCTGCCACAGGCGCCTTTCAGCCTCTCTGGGGATTCCGCCGAGGGGACACCGTAGTTGGTTCCACGAAACATGCTTGGGATTGGTCCTACCATAGCGTGACTCCCAAGGATTTACTGATGTGGTGGCCACCCCTGATCTTGAGAGGATTAAGCTCATGGGAGCTCAGTCTCTGGCTTCGGTATGCCTTCTCTTTTTTAACTTATTTTCATTCTTGTAGCATTTCTTGCCTTATACTTTGTTAATTGCTTTGTTTCAGTCTAACGCCTACTTTCAAGGCGCTGTGAGGCAAGCCGAATCATGGAAGCGGGCTTCTGATAAGGCCGATAATGCCCTCAGGAGGCAACAGAAGAAGTATGCTACCCTGGAGAAGAAGCTCAAGCGCAAGGAGGAAGAACTCGGAGAGTCTAACGCCGAGCTGGTGGTACTTCGGGCGGAGAAGGATAAAGCTATAGACAACTATCTGGACTCGGAGGAGTTTGCCCAATCCATGAGGATTAGGGATGATTCAGTCTTTCCCGGTTTTTTAGGACTGGTTGGGACACGGCCCTTGGGACCGTGAACGAGGCTTGTCCTGATATTAACCCGGCGGACTACATCTGCCCTGATGACGAGGCTTTGCTACAGAGGTTTCGTACCCGAGTAGTTGTCTCGGACCATGTTCCTCAGGATCCACTCCTTCCTCCTCCCGAGTCTTCTTCCAGACCTGCTGAGGACGACAGCTCTTCCTCCTCCTCCGAGACGACAGAGACATCCAGCGAGAGTGGAGAGGATGATATATGGATGCCGAGGGTACTTCAGCTCCTTAGAGCTTTTTCAGCCCTGCGTGCTTGTTTTTTTATTATTTTCGAGACTTTATTTATCAATTTTGTAATATCTATCAGATCTATTTCATTTATCACCTTTATGCTTGCATCCATGCATTTGATTTTTATTTGTTAGGCCACAAACATACTTTGAAGAACTCATGAATTTTAAAATTGTCTGGGATTCGTCCCTTACACAAGTCTAATAAACTTCGTAATAAAACTAAAACATATAAATCCTAAGCAAGCAAAGCTTCAAGGTGCTTTTCAACCTACTCGCCATCCTGACGAGTGAGAATCGTATCCGGCTGCCCTACACATAGTAAACCTTCAGGTTTTGTGCATGCCAAGTTCTCGGGACTTCAAAACCATCCATAGTCTCTAGCTTGTAGGTTCCTCTACCTTGAACACTCTTGACTCTGTACGGCCCTTCCCAATTCGGGGCAAGCTTCCCTTTTGTCCTACACCAGATGCTTCTATCTTCCTCAAGACTAGATCGCCTTGTTTAAAAAACCTTTCTTTAACCCTTAGGTTGTAGTAGAATGAAGCCTTTTTCTGATATTCTACTATCTTTGCATGTGCTTATCTCGCACTTCATCGATCAATCCAGGGCTAACCTGCCCTTCCTCATTTTCTCTTCGAAAGCCTGAATCCTTGGAGAGGAATGTGATATCTCCACGGGAACTACTGCTTCTGCCCCATATGCCAACATGAAAGGAGTTGCTCCTGTCGTGACTCTACAGGTAGTCCTATAGGCCCATAATATGGGAAGTATCTCATCCACCCAATTATTTCTTGACTTCTCGATCCTCTTCTTTAGTCCATCCAGGATTATCCGATTTGCTACCCTGCTTGCCCATTGGCTTGCGGGTGAGCCACAGAGGTGAACGTAACTCAATTTCATTTTCTTCACAATACTTCTTGAATTCCTCATTGTTGAATTGTGTTCCATTGTCAGTGACGAGGATACGGGGAATTCCATATCGGCACATAATGTTTTCCCACAGGAATTGTGCAACCTGCTTAGTTGTGATTTTGGCCAAGGGTTTGGCTTCGATCCACTTGGTGAAATAATCAATGGCTACAATCAGAAACTTCCTTTGTGCCGTGGCCATAGGAAAAGGCCCTAGAATATCCATCCCCCACATGCAAAGGGAATAGGTGAGTTGATAGAGGTCAGCATCTCGGGGGTTGTCTACACTGGTGCATGCTTCTGACAGCGATCACACTTCTTTACATATTCTTTGGCATCAGCCATCATTTCTGGCCAATAGAAGCCTAAACGGTTATCTTATGAGCCAAGGCCCTGCCCCCCAAGTGTTGCCACAAATACCTTCATGCACTTCCTCAAGAGCCAAGCGTGCCTCATCGGGCCTGAGACACCTCAAGTAAGGAACCACGAAAGATCTTTTATACAGAATCCCATCTATCAAAGAGTACCTTAGTGCTCGAACAGTTAACTTCCGTGCTCAGTTGCATCGCTTGGCAACCAACCGGTCTGAATGTGAGCCTTGATGGGATCAATCCATGACGTCCCCAAGCCTATGGGAGCCACAAGCTTAACATCTATGCTTCGTGTCTTCAAAACACGGAAGTACACACTTCCTGAACTTTCTTCAATCTCAGATGAAGCAAACTTTGATAGCGCATCTGCTTAATATTTCTTCCCTTGGAATGTGTTCAACATGGCATTCATTAAATTGGGTCATCACAGCCCTTACTAGGCGAACATACTTAGCCATCGTATCATCCCTTGCCTCAAATTCTCCCTTTACCTGGGATATGATCAGCTTCGAGTCTCCACGGACCTTTAAGTTTTTGACTCTAAGTGTCCCAGCTAGACCAAGGCCAGCATCAGGGCTTCATACTCTGCCTCATTTTGTGGTTGGGAAGTCTAGCTTCATAGCATACTCAATTAAGAACCCAGGGCTTTGCAAAACCAACCCTGCTCCACTGGAATTTGTTTTTGATGCTCCATCAAAATAGAGAACCCAATATTCTTTCTCCTTCTCCCCATTGTCGACTCCCTTGTCTTGAGGTATGGTATCTTCCTGCCCCCCGACTTCTTGGTTGGGTATGGTACATTCCACCACGAAGTCAGCTAGTGCCTGGGCTTTTATGGCCGTACGTGGCTTATACTTGAGATCGAACTCTCCCAACTCTATTGCCCACTTAATCAGTCTCCCACTTGCCTTGGGACTGTGAATGATATTTCTCAGTGGCTGATTTGTTAGCACTTCAATTGGTGAGCTTGAAAATAAGGACGCAGCTTTCTTGAAGCCATTACCAAGGCTAAAGCGAATTTCTCAATAGTGAATAATTCAACTCAGCACCATGCAAAATTTTGCTGACATAGTATACGGGTTTCTGGACTTTCAGTTCCTCCTTAACCAACACCGCGCTCAAGGCGCTTCTGAAACAGCCAAGTACAAGAATAAAACTTCATCAGAACTGGCTTGGCCAACAACGGGGCCTGGCCCATATACTTCTTTAACTCTTCAAATGCCTTCTGATTTTCCTCACTCCATACAAAGTCTTTATGTTCTTTAATGACTTGAAGAATGACAAGCACTTGTCTCCTGACTTGGAGATGAATCGTCCTAGCGCAGCAACCCTTCCTGTGAGCTTCTGAACATCCTTGACAGTTTTTGGGGGTTCCATGTCCAGGATTGCCTTTATTTTATCGGGGTTAGCCTCAATTCCCCTCTTTGAGACCATCAATCCCAAGAATTTTCCAGATCCTACTCCGAAAGCACACTTCGTAGGATTCAACATCATCTTGTGGTACCTCAGGACCTCAAAAGCTTCCCTCAAATGGGTTATATGATCAGTCTTTACTAGACTCTTGACTAGCATGTCATCAACATAGACTTCCATAGTCTTCCAATAAGATCCTTAAAAATTTTTTACCAACCTTTGATAGGTGGCTCCTGCATTCTTGAGACCAAACGCCATAACAAGATAACAATAAACACCAAAGTCAGTGATAAATGATACCTTTGGAATGTCATCCTTATGCATTTTGATCTGGTTGTATCCGCTAAACCATCCATGAAACTCAGCATCTCATGTCCAGCGTGGCATCAATCAAAGTATCAATTCTAGGCAGCGGAAAACAGTCTTTGGGGCATGCATCATTCAGATCGTGAAGTCTATACACATCCTCCACTTTCCATTAGCCTTCTTCACCATTACAGGGTTTGCTAACCACTCCGGAAATTGAATCTCCTCAATGAAACCAGCCTCTAAGAGCTTTTCCACTTCCTGTTTATAGCCTCTTGTCTTTCCGGGGCAAAATTTCTTTTCTTTTGTTTCACTGTCTTCCGGCTTGGATCCACGTTTAGCTTGTGAGTAATTAACTCCGGGTCTATGCCTGGCATATCAGCTGCTGACCATGCAAACACATCACTATTTTCTTGCAAAAATTTCACTAACTTCCCTCTAAGGGGCTCCTCTAATGTGGCTCCAATGAAAGTCATCCTCTCAGGATTCTCGGGGTCTAAAGGAACCGAAACCAATCTTCTGCTGGCCTTCCTCTATTCTCATCATTTTCTCGAACATCCATATCTTCAATAGGAAGAACCTGCCCCCCGACTCCATCTGCCCTCAAAGAGGCCACAATACAGCTTCTAGCCATTTTTTGATCTCCTCTCTCTTCTCCAATCCCGTTTTGGGTGGGAAACTTCATGACTGAATGGTAGGAAGAGGGGACTGCCTTGAAGGCATGTATCCCTGTTCTCCCCCATGATAACATTATAAGTTGAACTAGCCTTTACCACCACGAAATCCAGCATCTGCGTTGCTTGCCTTGGCTCCGTACCTATGGTGGTTGGCAATTTAATTATCCCTTCCACAGGACATTCTACTCCAGCAAATCCATATATCGGCATGTCGGTTGGTGTCAACTGGGAGTCGTTATACCCCATCCTTAGAAAGGTGTCGTGGAGCAAGATATCCACAGAAGCACCATTATCCACAAGGGACCCTCTTAACCGGGCTATTTCCTATTATCGGTGTATGACCAGCGGGTCGTCATGGGGAAACTTCACACCCTCTAGGTCGGAATCATCAAAAGCCAATGTTACTTCTGTCCTGGCCCTCTTCGGGGCTTCTCCAACAATATGCATAACCTCTCTAGTATATGCCTTTCTGGAATTTTTGGACAATCCAGCAAGCAGTTGGACCTCCAAAGATCGTGTTTATCACAGGCCCTCGAGGGTCTCGGCCCTCCATAAATGGTGTTTATAACTGGTCCTCTAGGTTGGGGATTCCGCCCCTGATCATCTTGGTCCCTCCTACGATCTTCAAAGTTCTTCCTTCCATTATATTTCTGTCTCCTCCATCTCCAGTATACTTGTTCAATCTTCCTTTTCGAATCAAAAACTCAATTTCATCTTTCAATTGCCTACACTCATCAGTGTCATAGCCAACATCTTTGTGAAACCTGCAATACTTGCCCTTATCTAGCTTGGCGGGATCAGCCTTCAAGGGCTTAGGCCAACGAATATCTCTGTCTTTCTCAATCTCCATCAAAATCTGACTTCTGGGAGCATTCAGCTTAGCGTATTCAGTGAACTTTTGCCCAGGTCCTCCCTTCTTGGGGGTTGAATCAGGGTTTTGTTCGGTTCTAGGATATTTGTCCTTAGCGATATACTCCAAATCAGTTTTTCGTTTCTTGCCTTCAGTGGGCTCATTACTTACTACAGTCTTCCTCATACTTTCTTCAACCTTGATATACTTCCCTGCCCTCTCTTGGAGCTGCAACATGCTCTCAGGGGGTCGTTTGGCCAAAGACATCTTGAAAAACTCATCCCTAGTTCCTTGTTGCAGTGCTATCATGGCTACCTTATCATCAATGTCTGGGACTTTTAAAGCCTCCTTTGTAAAACGATTCAGGTAATCTCTTAAGGATTCCTTAGCTCCCTGCACAAGACTCATAAGAGATGCTGAACTTTTCTCATGGACTCTTCCACTGATGAATTGCTTAATAAAAGCCTGACTTAATTCTCTGAATGATCCAATAGAATTTGGGGGTAGGCGACTGTACCATCTTTGAGCCATACCCGACAGGGTTTGAGGGAAGGCCCGACATTTTATAGCATCATTCACGGGTTGCAGCAGCAGTGCATTAGAGAATGTCCTAACATGATTAGCGGGGTCTCCCGTGCCATCATAGGCTTTGATAGTGGGCATCTTGAATTTCCTTGAGATATGGGCATTCATTATCTCTCTTGTGAAGGGTGGAGTTGGATCATCAGGATCTCCAAGGGGAAGGAGATTGCTTGGATCAGTTCTTGGGACAGCAGCCCTTCTTCTTACCGGACCATCCAGGTCTATGATAGGAGGAGGATTTCTCCCCCTAGGAGGTATGTGGGGTCTGGTGGCTTGGTGAGCCTCCAAATCACGCCTCAGCCTTTGGATTTCAGCCTCATGAGCCCTGATCTTTTCCTGCACTTCTTGGGGATTCGCCCCTGGGGTGCTTTGGGGGCGTTGCCTTCCATCGGCCATTGGCTCTTTTCCAGGACGCCTCCTTCTCGGGGCCACTTCATCATCCGAAGATTCGGAGTCTCTCTCAGTGTATGGACCAGAAAATTCCCGATCCTCAGGAATAGGATCCAAACCTCGTATATAGGGGGGCGACCGCCCTCGTGCTTCGCTTTGCCCAGCATATCCGCTTCCTTCAACCTCAGGGTGAAGGGGCATCCCATAAGGGGGGTTAGTAGTAACAATAGTTGAATATTCATACCCGACGGGTCGAGAATTCACAGGTATATGTATTTGTTGAACTTGAGGATTCGTACCTTGAATCGGGGGAGTTGTCCCTTGTAGCTGGGGTTGAGTTGCCCCTATCTGGGCTTCCTCCTGAGTAGATGCATAAGTTGAATGGGGAGGAACCTCCACGGTTGATGAAATCACCTGGGTTGTCTCTGATGGTGTTCCTTCCTCTATAGCTCCAATTGTTCTCCGTGTTCTCGCCATGGTTGTTGTTGTTTTTCCCACAGACGGCGCCAAATGTTGTGGATAAAAAACTAAGGTTATTACTTGCTATATTTAATACTAAGATTCGGGAGCTCAAGGCCTTTAATGGCTGCTCTCGTGTTTCGTGACTCAATCTGCCTTTACGAGATGCCTACGTATCTCTGTGAATTAGAGAATCAAGCCAAAAAACGTAGTTCTGATTTGTGGGGTGAGGCCCCTTATATCGATGTGGGAGTCCTTGAATTGGACTTGGTATAGGAGACTTGGTGGACAAGCCTCTGAATTAGGATAGACTTAGGAGTCCTAGGAAGTAGGAAGCTGATTCCTTATCCTTTTAGGTCCCCTTGAGGCTAATCTATAAGGATTTATATCCTTATCGGGACTCTTCTCAATAGCTGATTTTTCCCTTATTAATTAATTACGAAATTAATTAATAATCAGGGCTTTTGGGCCTTTTTATTCCACCAGGCCTGATCTGGTCCATCAGGCTTAACCTATCTGGTCTGAATATTATACATTTTATTATTGGGCCTATCAGCCCATTAATTATAAAATCAGGACTTATTTATCTCTATCACTCATCCAATATCCTCCTGGCAACCTGCTCCACCATCTTCACCCGAACTCGCCACTCATCAACCATAACAGAAGCACTCTTCCTAGACTCTCTGGCTAGTCTATCCACCAAGGCTCCCAACTCAAGAATGCGGGAGTACACAAAGTCTTGGTCCTGGGCTAACTTGCCACCAGTACTGACAGGAATAGTCTTAGGCATCTCCGACTTTGGCTCAGGGGCAGGGGTCTCTGAATCTGGCCTCAGGGGTGAAATCTGCATGGGGATCTCACTACTCTCAGAAGGGTCCTCCTCTAGGTCTGAACTAATATACACATGTTCCTCTGGAGAGGGTGGAATAGGGTCCACAGGGGTACCAGTCAAGCTAATCTCTGAGTCTGAGTCACTACTACTACTAGGATCCTGAGAGAAAACACAAAACAACAACCAAGAAACAATGTTAGGGTTAAATAAGCTTCCAGCTAACTCACACCCTAACTCTAGTTTCCACTTTACCAATCAACACTTTCCTTAGACTATACCTAATAGTCTAACTCAACTCTACATGAGTCGAACTCTCTCGCGATATAGATATATTCCCAAAATACCCCTTTTTAAAATCCTAACTTGTCTCAGGGACCAGATCCTATAGCTCTGATACCAACTTGTGACGCCCTCAATCTCGGGGTTAGGAAATGAGGACTCACACACCTCTAATCTAATAATTAATATGCATAAACCCCGATTAACTACAAACAGGATCAACAGGATAAAGTATGAGACAAGATTATAACTACCAATCATAAAATATAACTTACAAACCCAAAATATTATTAAATAAACAATATCGATTCCTGCTGGGAACCGACAGATAACCCATTGTATCTTTATACACCTCTTCCTAAGTGCGAGCTCACTCATAAACACCACTACCTGCTCTGGCAACCGAAAGCCGTCAACACAGTAGGGACCACCAGGTACGCTCTTACGAGCAGTGCGCCTAAGCCTGGCCATCTTCTTGCTTAACTGCCACGGTTAGATTAAGACAAAACAAATGAGTATAAAACTCAGCAAGTAACTATATAGCAGTTCTACAATATCAAATCACAATACGCTTTATCAAACTAGGGCATTCTACTTTAATTAGTCTAGGTGGCAGATTTCCATTTTTATTTTTTTTGAATAAGGAAAGGTATCTGAAGAATAGTAGGGGCTTTCAAGAAACAAGGCTCAAACAGGACGAAAGCCGACATTCATCACAAATCATTATAGGATCATAATAGATCTTTCGATAGAGGAAAGCAACAGTATTTCAAGATAGAATCAATCATATGATCAACAATTTCAAGAATCAGGGTTCTCGAGCTTTAAGCTCCACAATAACATAATCAACTCTTTTCAAGGCAATATAAACCATTTTCATTTCCAAAAATCAATTTACTGAATAAAAGTTTCAGTTCCCTTTTAAATAATCAATTAGAACCCTTGATTGGATCACTTTATCTTTCTATTTCATTATATACGGGTGATCAGCCCGTATCGACCTCCATTCCGGTCTTTAAGGTACCAATCGGCATAATTTCAGTCTTAAATTGGACTAGTCCCACTAGCCTCTTACCATGACTTGACTAGTCCCACTAGCCTCTTACGTCTCAATCTAATCCATCATGAATTCATTTGGAAAATCTTGAGTTGGAAAAACAAATAGGTTTTCTAAAATCCATTTTATCATTACCAAGCATTTGAAATCATTCAGACTCTTTTCAAGTCGAAACTCATTCTTAAATCAGATTTTAAAGAAGCAAAGTTCAGTGAGTGAATCAAAGATACACAAGGAACAATTCACAAGAATTCTGTGTCAAGGATAACAAGGCACCAAATTAGAAGGATAAACATTGATTTAGGGATCAATAGGGTGATCAAGAGAAACAAAATATCATTAAACAGGGTTAACCAAGATAATCAATAGGTTCAATATGATTCATGGCATTATAGGTAACTTGAACAGAAAGGTCAGATTATCAATGAGTGAAATCAATAGACTTATCAATAACAGGTTATCAAGAACAGGGATTCTTTAAATCAATACCAGGGTTTCATAAAACAAAGGTCTCATAAAACAAGGGTTTCATGCTTAAACAGTTCAATACTCTACATGGTATGAACAACATTTCCTTTATAATCATTTACACAAGTAATCAGAGTTACTTGCCTGAATTTGCTTTCCTGAGGGTTGAACTACTGCCACCTAGTAAATCCTTTCCTTTCCTAGCCTGAATGCCCTCACGCTCCGAATCTATAATAAAACCAAAATCTTAATCAGATTCTCAACTCTCGTTCCCGGAACGATCACTCTATACGATAACTCGATTATATCTTTGACTCAAGTATACGGATATAGCTTATACATATAAGCACATAGCACATAGCACATCCCTTTTTCGTAGCTTTTATATCCTTATATACTTAACCATCAAAGCGTACTCGCTTAACCTTGGCTATTTCTTAAATCACACTAACATAACTCTATTACGAGTACAAGACCTATTCACAACCAAACATTTACGTTCATAACTATCACTTATATCAATCAACTTAGTTCCCTTTTCTTTTGTTCCTTAATTCGAACCACATATTATAATCAAGCAACAAATTCATAAATATTTACTTATACACTTTCAATCATAAAACCAAGTAATTTGACTTTCATTCCCTATGGCCTATTCGGCCTTATCACACAAAATTAACCAAATTCTCACTTTAACTCACATACATACACACAACTCATTCAAAACTATTAAAGTATCATCCTTCTTTAGTTTAATCATAAAATTCGAACCAAATCATACATACTTGCGCACATGCAATTCAATTTCAACTTATCATGATATCAAACACTTTATCTTTATTAAATAAGCCAACTAAGTTCCTTAACACAATCGATTTTCACCTAAATCACAACATGCATCCATTTATTCATCACATTAATCCCTTTTGACTCAATTTCATTCGGCAAAACTCAAACTTGCACCTCAAAGACAAATCAATGACATGCACATCTTGATCCTCTTTAAAACTAGCATGCAATTACTTTTAAACCATACAAACTTAGTGTTTACCAAGATTATCTCACAAAATTCAATTTCCTTTCTTGTTAACACAAAATTCGAACCTAAACTTAGCATGCAACAACAATTTCATTACTTTTTACTCTAATAGCAATCCGTCATTATTTTAAACAAGTTAACTCGAATCAAACAACTTTAAAGATTAACACCATTCGGGTTTTTCAAAAACAAAACATGCAACTTGATATCCTTAATCCTTGAATCACAAATTATCCTATTTTCAACATCAAATCAATAACTCATGCATTTCAATACAATCAACTTGATTTCCTTAAAATAGTAATGGCCATTCGGCCTTTTTAATCAAAACATCACATGCAAACTCAAATATATGGTCTTAAGGTTCTAGAGCTCAGTTTTTAACATCATAGCTCACCACCGGTTCACCGGAGTTCATCACCAGTGGCGGTGGCATCACGGTGGTGCCCTCATTCGAGGGTGTCCAACCACGAAACCCCCGATTTCTTAACAAAAGAAATGCAAGCAACACCACATGCAATCTGATATCAGCACAATAATCACAGAACATGAACTAATCAAGTAAGCCCTCGGTTCTCGGCTCAAAACCGAACCCAAAAACACACACACACTTTGCATGCAGCATAAACACACACATGCACATGAATTAAAGCTCTTGTATGTAATAAGGTTGATGATTTATGGAGGGTTTCAAAGAATTAGAGAGGATAGACAATATACCGAGAGAAATCAAAGAGAGAGAGTTGCCGAGAGAGAGAGAGAGTGAGAGTGAGAGAAAAAGAGGAGAGAAAAGAGTGAGTGCACGGAAAAGAAGAAGAAAATGGGGGAGGAAGGAGTGATTTATACTCCACTAAAAGAAGGGCAAAATGGTAATCTAATAACTCCTTTTTGACTCACACATTCTTTCTCTTTTACTCGAATGCAACAAAATTCAAATATAAAATATTTCTCTCTCGGAAAGTCGAGAATTATTGAAAATGACAATTTTAACACGTAGGTCTTGAAATTATCTTTTTATCCCTTACTCATAATAAGAATTTGAGCGAACAGTTGATTTTATGTCTCACATCATTCAACAAACTCGGACAGCTCTTCAAACTACTACAAATGCCAACACCAAGAAACTTCTTCAAGCACACTTAAACTCTCTCCAACTACATCAAATTCAATCTCTCAAACAAAATCTGGATGCTACTGTGTTGAAGACAAAAATTGATCAAGTCAAGAAGGATGTTTCTGAGAGACTGGATGTTAAGTTTCCCAACACAACCATGCTTGACATTAACAGACAACTAAGGAAATTTTTTTATCTAGCCATCAAGATGGACTCCTTGGATACAAGACTAAAAACCCTGGAAGCTTCAATAACTGTAATCCATCTACATCAATCCTAACAAACACAACTCCTCCAGAAACTGGTGTCTGCCCAAACCTCATCCTCCACTCAACTTGATGCTAACAAAAAGGGGGGAAAGATTCAATTGTTCCAGTTAGCCAAGGAGAGTCAACTAGTGAGGGGGAGAAAATGCTAAGTATTTAGTCAGTAAATTAATTGTGCCAGCAATTGCTTTCTCTAAACCACCAGCCTTGGACAGTATTGATCTAATCAAGTTAGCAGCTGCCAAGTTGGAGTTAAATGAAAAATTTAAACAACTTGATGTAGCAGCTGTTGAGCAAGAGCTAGATGCACAATGGAAGAAGCTTGGTAAAAACTTTAAGGAGGAATTTGGTCAAATTGAGAAGAAAGATAAGGTCTTTTCTCACTGCTCCAATTTGAGTCAAATTTCAGTCAATGAAATGAGCCAAGGGAACATGGAAAGGGGTCAACCCTCATCAATCAAGTCTCAAGTCCAGTTTGATTTTTTAACCAAAAAAGAATTATCCAAAGAATTCATATAAGAAGCCTGCAATCACTGAAGCTGTATTGCCAACTGAGACATCTAAGAATCTGGATGAAGGAAAGAAAGAAGAACCAAAGCAGATAAAAGAAAGTTTAGATACAAGGTCCATGCAAAAAGGAAGATAGATTTTAATGAAGATAAAAAAGATTACATGCCAATCCAATCTACAACTTCAAGCCAAACAACCATACCTACAGTGAAGGAGGTTGAATTCAAGGTTAATCCCAACATCACCTTTCATGGTGATCCTGTTGTTTCTAAGGATGAACCAATAGATTGGGACAACTTGCCTCTTCCTGATCTAAACCTTCCTATCTTTAAAAAACCAAGAAAGATAAAGGAAAGATTAGTCAAAATAGTCAAGCCTACCAAACTTCAATCCAAGTCTTTGGTCAAACCCAAGCCTGTTGTCAACAAAGGAGATCAACTCTACATATGTAACATCAAGGAATTCTCTGACTTAAATCTCTATCTGGATGAGTTGGAAGAAGTTAGATCTATTGATGCCTACAGGCATCTTCCAGAGAGATTTGTCTTCAAGTACAAGGCTGGGAGAGAAATAACATGGCCACTTCACAGAATTCTCAATGAAGGTTATTCAACCTTGGTGGCTGTCTTCTCCTCAGTCAAGAAAAAATTTGGATTCAATATAGTTGCCAAGAAAATGGTACTAAACAAGATTGAGGAGATAAGGAATAGCTGGACAGGGCCAAATGTACTCCCAAGGGTATTGACAATTTCTTTTACTGGAAATAGAGTGCATTTGAGGCCATTCTGGATTATGGAGTTCAAGGATGAGAAAAACATCAGAAGATTCTTCAGATTAGAAGATCAGCTAAAGATTTTAAGTAATGAGACTCTGAGAGATATGCAAGAAAAGCTTGATCAGACAAATGAGGATGAATCAAAATTCTATAGGCAACTCCAAAATCAAATTGAGGAAAACAATATGAAATTGGAAAAGAAGACAAGGCAATCAAGGAAATGATTTAAATTTGCTCAGTCTAGAGGAGCACCTTGAAAATGAACTGTAAGACTCTATACAAACCTTTCTTTGTAAGAATTTTCAATAAATTGCAGCATTTGTAAATTTTGATCTACTTTATCTCAAACTGTATTCATAGAGTGTTTTGTTAACATCAAGTTTCTCTTAATTTATGGCTACAATTCTAGTAGACATAAATTGGGGGAGATTGTTAAGAATATATTGTGTACTTGATGATAACTTGAACAAAACACTTTTTAGATCTTAATTAAGTGATTTTTTAGCTTTCAACGGATGATCATTTCAACATCCATTGAAATGGTAGCCTATGTACAATAAGTGTAGTAGCACATTCCTGCATATCCAAATGGCCTGATGTAACAGATTTTGTAGAATGTATAGGACATGTTAACTACTATATTGATATGCAAGTTAGGTTGGTTAATTGTAAATATCAGATGCCTTATAATCTTGCATAAATGAAATGGAGTTAACTACCAAGAAAACAGTCTCAACGGATGTTTCATAAAGCTTTCAATGGATGATCAACATAAGTCTCGACGGATGATCAAGCTGAGTTTCAATGGATGATCAAGATGAATTTTAAACGGATGATCAGATTCAAAAGAGCAGTTGATAGTGACTTGACAGTCATATGCGTTGATTGTATGCAAATAGAATGTGGCAGCCTAATTCAGATTTAGAGAACAAAAGAAGCATTTCCATTCCATGCTAAATAGAAGATATTCAAAGATGTTGGAAAGAGAAGTATAGCACCATGTAATTAGACTAGAAATAGTTTGTCTTATTATCTTGTCTTTTTTTATCATGTAACTTGGTATTATATAAATCAAGTGTAGCAAGTTGAATAACATACAAGTTAGTAAGCAATCTTCCAGAGAAATAGACAAGGCAAAATCTGTAAGGAATTTCTCTGTTCTTGTTCTTCAACTTGTAAGCGGCTGTGTACATTTGTAACACGGAGTTTTCTACTTAATATATATATATATCTGGTGGAAAAGTTCAATCCACCAGAAAGTTTTTAAATACTTGTATTTATTTACTTTGTGCTTTGATTTCAATATTACTCTCATTCCGCACTTTGGTTAAATCAATCACAGTTATATATTTATAGAAGAACATTTCATAAAACTGAAAAGAATCCAGAATTCCATTCAACCCCCCTTCTGTAATTCTTGTTTGTATTGTTTAGGAATAACAGTGTTAGGGAATTTCTGGAATACAGCAGTGACAAGAACAGTGGTGCATGAGAATCAGGAAGCATCAATAGTGATAAATTGTACGATCAAGGGCCAGCAGGTGGAGATCTCTGAGAATGAAGTCAATATGGCTTTGGGCATCCCTACTGACAAGCTAGTGGAGGTTCCAACTCATGATGAGCTTTATGATTTCATGTACTTTATCAGTTATTCTGGAAAGATTAATCTGGCAAGCATGAACAAAAGAACCTAAGGAGGGAATGGTCTTTTCTCTTTGATTCAGTAATCAGGTCTTTCACTTGCAGAAAGTCATGGTTTGATGACATTTTAAATGTTGTCCAAAAGCTTGTCTACTCAATGAATCACAAGAAATAGATAAATGTAGGACACTGCATCTTGGAGGAGTTGAGCACCAGGCTAACAATGCCATTAGCAACAAGAGGTAAGGAAATATTTCTTCCTAGATTCATTATATCTGCTTTAAACTATAAAGTAAATGACATACATATGATAGATTGTGTAGATAGATCATTAATAGGCAATTGTAAGCAAGTGTCCAAAATTCTATTTGGATCACTATCTATAAAGAATAAGGTGCAAGTAATTTAAGACTTATCCCTATCCTATGCCTGACATGAGGTCTAGTGTAAGTCAATCTAGTACAATAATGATCCCTGAACCTGTGGAAGTACAAACATAGGAACACCAACAGGGGCCTTCCAATGCTGAGACCACTACTTCAATGCCTATAAAGCTAGGAAGCCAACCACTTCATGAAGGAATTTACGGATGAGCGGAAGCGCGAAATAACATTTATTCCGTAAAAACCATATACCGCACATATAGAAAAACGTATAAAAGGTAAAAACTGAGGAATCGAAATCATACCTCGTGAATCGAAGCTTTATAAAATTGGAGTGCTAGCAGTTGCTCCTCAGTGTGTGAAGCACTCTACCGGTATCCACCAAGAACGATCCTCTTCGATGAACCTTTTATAAAACCGAGCTTTTATAAAATGGAGTTTTGGGAGAGAGAGAGAGAGAGGAAGAAGATGGAGGCTAGGGTTTTCACAAAACCAAAATTATGTTAATAGAATGAGCCATCTCATTCTATTTATAGGGCTCTCCTAGGGTTTTATAATATATCTTTATATATATTAACCCCCACATTTTATCTTCATAAAATGCTTTAATAATAATTAAAACTATTTTAATCATTATTTCTTTTCTTAACTATTTAGAAAATAATTTTCTCTCTCATTATTTCATCAAAGAAAATATTCTTTTATGGTGTGACCCTGTAGGTTCAATATTATACCGGTAGTAGAAATAAATAATAATAAACTTTTATTAATTATTTACATGAATACTAAAATTCACTAAATATAATTAACTGATTAATTATATTTATTCTACATCAAGAGTGATGCTTCTCATTATATCGCGACTATCCGGATAATATGAATTCACTACTTAGAATATCAAGAACCTGTCAGTGACTAGTTACCGTACAATGAATTCCTTCTACCCTTATAATATCCCAAATAAATACAAGGCATGGATCTCGTGTCAGGCCTATCAAATTTAATCATATGATTTCTTATTCATAATGCAAAGTTCATATTAATGCAAATTAGAAACTCCTTTCTAATTTCATACACTCTGGCCAGAGATTCCAGAACTCGCATACTAAGAATAACATAGGATATTCTCTTCCTATACTGGAAGGGGTAGATCCTCTATTGACGTTAACTATCTCTATACACAAATCCCTATGCCCAGAATAGACCTAATGGATGTCCTTGAGACTAAGGACTAAACCAAAGCACAATTCATTATATATAAGATAACTTTAACGATCTCAAGTCTAAGGACACTTGTACAACTATCACTCAGTGAATAACTATTGACACGTGAGTAATCTCCATTAGTTGTTCAACTTATCGAGTCATGTTCAGTGAACTTATTCCCTAATAAGCACCTACATACCAGCTATAGTGTCACCACACAAATGCCTATGAGAACAGACATCCTCCTGAAGGGAGCAAGCATAGTATGTACCAATCTTTACGGATCCACTAACATCCGATTAGTTATCCTATGATCAGGAACTGTTTAAGTCCAGAGTTGTCGTCTTCTAGATCTCACTATTATAATCTCATTATAATTCTAGAAGCTTTACTCTAAACTATGGAACATCTTATTTAATACACTTTAAATAGATAAAGCCCATAAAAATATAACAAGTCTTTTATTAATTCAAATGAAATTAAATAGGATTACAAGAAAGTTCTTCCTAACTCATCATACACGATTGGATTTAGGAAAAACACTTTCAATCTCCCACTTGAACTAAAGCCAATCACCCTGGTATCTAATACCCATCTTCTCTTTATGACGATCAAAGTGAATCTGAGACAATGACTTTGTGAGTGGGTCTGCTACGTTGTTATATGTGTCAACTCTCTCAATCTTGACATCTCCTCTTTCAATGATTTCCCTAATCAAATGAAAGCGTCGCAAAACATGTTTGGAATTTTTATGAGACCTAGGTTCCTTGGCTTGTGCTATTGCTGCGTTGTTATCACAATACAACACAATAGGCTCCTCAATGCTAGGAATAACTCCCAACTCAGAAACAAATTTCCTCATCCAAACGGCTTCTTTGCAGCCTCACTTACAACTATATATTCTGCTTCCGCTGTGGAGTCAGCCGTTGTAGACTATTTTGAACTCTTCCAACTAATCGCACCACCGTTCAGAGTAAACACGTACCCTGACATGGATTATCTATCATCACTTTCTGATTGAAAACTAGAGTCAGTATAACCCTCTATTTTTAACTCAGATCTGCCACCAAAAACAAGAAAAATATCCTTAGTCCTTCGCAAGTACTTAAGGATGTTCTTCACTGCTTTCCAGTGGTCTTCACCTGGATTGGACTGATATCTGCTCGTCACACTGATTGAATAAGCAACATCAGGCCTAGTACATAACATCGCGTACATGATAGATCCTATTGCTGAAGCATAAGGAATCTTACTCATACGCTCTCTTTCCTCAGGTGTCTTAGGAGACATCTTTTCGGAAAAGGACACTCCATGGCTCATCGGTATGAGACCTCTTTGGAGTTTTCCATGCTAAACCTTTTAAGCACTTTCTGGATGTATGTACCGTGGGTAAGACCTGTCAATCTTCTAGATCTATCTCTATAGATCTTCATACCGAGAATGTAGGATACTTCTCCCAAGTCCTTCATAGTGAAGTTCTTCGATAGCCACACTTTGACTGATTGCAGCATCGGTATATCATTTCCTATAAGAAGTATGTCATCCACATACAATACAAGAAATATTACCGCGCTCCCACTAACCTTCTTGTAGACACATGGTTCATCTATGTTTTTTATAAAACCAAACTCTTTGATTATCTCATCAAAACGGATGTTCCATCTACGAGAAGCTTGCTTTAAACCATATATGGTTCGCAGCAGCTTACACACTAGGTGTTCATTTCCCTTAGAAAGAAAACCCTCTGGCTGTGTCATATACACTTCCTCTTCAAGTTTCCCATTGAGGAAGGCCGTTTTCACGTCCATTTTCCAGATCTCATAGTCGTAGTAAGCAGCAATCGCAAGCAGAATCCGAATTGATTTTAACAGGGCTACAGGCAAAAAAGTTTCATCAAAGTCAATCCCTTGTCTTTTTCTGAATCCTTTGCCACGAGCCTGGCCTTATAGGTCTCCACATGGCCATCTGCTCCAATCTTTCTTTTGTATACCCATTTGCACTCAATAGGCTTCACACCCTCAGGTGCTTCAACCAAAGTCCATACTTGGTTGGTATACATAGATTCCATTTCGGATTTCATGGCACTTTGCCATTTCTCTGAGTCAACACTACTCATAGCCTCATTATAGGTCATAGGGTCGTCAGCATCAATGATTGACAACTCATTGTCATTCTCAATGACAAGGCCATAATACCTCTCAGGTTGGCGAGACACTCTCCCTGACCTACGAATGGGTTGTTCGACAGAAGGTTGTTCAGTCTGAATAGGTGTTTCCACTTGATTCATAGTAGTTTGTGCTTCTTAAACTTCATCAAGTTCAATTTTGCTCCCACTGTTTCCTTCAAGGATAAACTGCTTTTCCAAGAAGGTAGCATGTCTGGAGACAAACACCCTATGATTGGTGTAAAAGTAATACCCTAAAGTCTCTTTAGGATATCCCATAAAACTACATTTTACGGATCGAGATTCCAGCTCTTTCTTGACATAAGCCAGACATCCCCAAATCTTAACGTGTTTAAGACTCGGTTTCCTTTCTTTCCATATCTCATATGGAGTTTTAGGGACAGATTTGGAAGGCACCTTATTCAGTAAATATGCTGAGGTTTCCAATGCATAACCCCATAGGAATACTGGAAGATTCGCATAGCTCATCATGGACCGAACCATGTCTAACCAAGTTCGATTTCTCCTTTCAGATACCCCATTCAACTGTGGAGTATATGGAGGAGTCCACTGGGAGACTATACCTTTTTCTTTGAGATAATCTAGAAACTCTCCATTCAAGTATTCACCACCTCGATCTGATCGAAGAGTTATAATACTATGTTTGGTTTGTTTCTCCACTTCATGTTTATATTCTTTGAACTTTTCAAAGGCTTCACACTTGTGTTTCATCAAATACACATATCCGAATCTAGATCGATCATCTATGAAAGTAATGAAGTATGAAAATCCACCCATGGCTTGTGTAGACATTGGTCCACATACATCTATGTGTACCAATCCTAGCAAATCTGCAGCCCTCTCTCCATGTCCATTAAATGGAGATTTGGTCATTTTACCCAATAGACAAGACTCGCATGTAGGATATGATTCAAAATCAAAGGGGTCAAGTAACACTTCCTTATGCAATGTCCGCAGTCTATTTTCACTAATATGACCAAGTCTGCAGTGCCACAAAAAAGTGATATTTTCATCATCCCTTTTTCTTTTATTAGTATGTTCAATTTGTAGTAAATCATGCTCTACGTCACATACATACAAACCATTATTTAAAATACCACTTCCATAAAGAAAGTTATCTCTAATAATTGAACATTTATTATTCTGAATAACAAACAAAAATCCATCCAAGTCTAACATGGGAATAGAAATAATATTCCTCACAATCGAAGGAACAAAATAACAATTATTTAAAACAATAGTCTTGCCCGTAGGCATATGTAAATGAAATGATCCTACAGCTTCAGCAGCAACTCTTGCTTCATTTCCCATCTGTAGAATCACCTCCTCTTCCTCAAGAGTCCTACTTCCCCTTAGTCCTTGCAACGAATTGCAAATATGAGAACCACAGGCGGTATCTAATACCCAAGTAGAAATTTGATTTAATGACATATTCACGTCAATCATGAACATACCTGAAGCAGAAAAGGTAGTCTCACTACCCTTCTTCTTCAATTCTGCAAGGTAAACCTTGCAGTTCGTCTTCCAGTGCCCCACCTTGTTACAGTGAAAGCAAACAGCTTTGCTCTTGGGGTCTTCAGCTTTTGGTGGAACGGGCTTTTTCTCACCTACTTTCTTCTTCTTGGAAGGGTTCTTCTTCCTTTTCTTAGGATTGGAACCTTCACCAATTAGAAGAACGGAGCTCTTCTTAGGGGGAAAATTCGATTCTGCAGTCTTAACATGTTGTGGAGTTCAGCCAGGTTGACATCCAGCTTATTCATGTGAAAGTTCACAACAAACTGCGAAAACGAACCCGGAAGTGATTGCAAGACCAAGTCTTGGCTCAGCTCCCCATGCATGGCAAAACCAAGTTGTCCAAGACGTTCAATCAAATTGATCATCTTAAGTACATGGTCATTCACGGATGATCCCTCAGACATCCTACAACCGAACAGCTCCTTCGATATCTCATATCGAGCTGTCCTCCCTGCCACATCATACAACTCTTGTAGATGCATAAGGATAGTGTGAGCATCCATATGCTCATGCTGCTTCTGTAGCTCAATGTTCATGGAAGCTAGCATGATGCATTGAGCAATATTTGCATCATCTATCCACTTACGATACACAACATGTTCATCATTATATGCATCGTTAGCAGGTTCAGTAGGCTTAGGTGAGTCAAGCACATATTCTAGCTTCTCCACCCTGAGAACAATTCTCAAGTTTCGAAGCCAGTCAGCAAAATTAGGACCAGTCAACTTGTGAGCATCTAGTATACTCCGGAGTGATAGTGCAGAAGACATAACGAATATAGTAAATCTGTAAATGATAAACATATAACAACACTTAGCAAATATTCAATTTTATTTCTAAACACTATATGAATTGGGTATTTATTCATAAGTGGCTCCCACTTGTTTATTTAATTTATACAACCCCTAAGTGAAAATTAGGCATTCATAATACTAGTGGGAATAGGGATCCTACATTCCATTACACAACCTCGGCTTTAGCACGAAACGTCATGTGATGTTCAATAGGTAGACAACTCTTGTCAATTACATCTTATGTTATTCCCTAATATAATTTTAGCCTCTTGAATAATTGAGTCACGGCTGTAGCACGATAAACTCAATATTCTAAGTCAAGTCTAACCCAACATTTCGTACAATTGAATCAGTCTCCAACGGCCCATGGCTGTAGCACGTAACGACCTTTAGATTCTAATTCAATGTACACATCTCTATGTAATAGACAAGTATTTCTTATTTCGAAATCAAAGCCCTCGGCTGTAGCATGAAATGACAATGATTTAAAAATAAGAACCATTTTCTATCATGTTGGAAGGCTATGACCGACACAAGCCCGTTGTGTCATTGGCCAATTACAACTTGATATTATTTAATTTTAGAGGGATTATATTACGTTACAATCATAATCATATTATAAAGATATTCTTCCTTTTAAATTAAATATTTCAAATCAATAATCGATAATCAGATGATTCCCAGATCGGGTGGAGCATTGTCAAGAGGCGTCACTTAATAACCCTTTCTTACAATTAGAAATCTGTTGTTGACAGAATCATCCTTTCTCTCAAAATTGAAAATTCATATTTAATTACGTGTTTCATAAATACAAGAATCTCATGATTGTATTCATAATATTATTGTCAAGGCAAGAAATGATTCATATTCTAGATTTTCTAGAGCACGCCTTATATTGATTTAAGTTCACCTAAATCTATCATCGCATGGTAAACACAGGCATATATCTCATATATATAAAAATAAATAAACAAGTAAGCATGCAAGTAATATCATGTCACACATTGATATAATGATGTATGGATTTATTATAGCATTTAAAAGCAATTAAAATAATTAAAACATGCTTCAAAATACTTTCAAGAATATAAACAGTTCAAAACTTTTATATAAAAAATATTTGACCACTCCATTAGATCCGTCTCGGAAAAATGAATCCAACGATATATTGCACGCCCAAAACGGAGTTACGAAACTCCCAAAAATCAAATTTTAAAAAGACAGATGGGCTGTAACGCATTACAGGATTGCGTTACAATCCCTATAACGCATTTTGGTAATGCGTTACAGCCCTTTTAAACCATTAAAGGGTGTAACGCATCCCGGAAATGCGCAACAGGGTGTAACGCATTCCGGGAATGCGCAACACCCCCGCGTGTGCACCTCACGCGCCCGCAACAGCCGACTGTTGGCAACAGCAGTTTTTTTTTCTTTTGTTTCTTGTGCGCAACAGCCGACTGTTGGCAACAACAGTTTTTTTTTTCTTTTATTTCTTCTTCTCCTGCCGTTTCCGCTGCCAGCCGTTACAAAATTTAAAAGATGAAACCCCCTTTCCCTTTACTCCCTTATTAATAACTCTTTATTAATTTATTATTTTAATTTTATTATTAATAAATTAATTAACATTTAATTAATAAATTAATAAAAATCAAAATAATATGATTTCTTAAATCAGGGAGTAGCAGAAAATTATCAAATCAGCCATGGGTCCTTGTGCAAATTTTAATCATAATTATTCACATGCATAATTATTCCATGAATTTTAATTAAAACAATTTTTAAAAAATTCATAACAAATAATCTACACATCACAAAATTATGAAAAAAATACCTAGACAATCTACAACACTTGTAGAACCCAGATCAGTAGTCAAAATATTATACAAAAATTATTTCGAATTAATTCATAATTAAATCTAAATAAACTTGCAAAAATCATAACAAATCCATACATGCATTAAAAAATCTGAAATTTTTTATATGAATCTCTCTATGCAGAACCTGGCTCTGATGCCAATGAAGGAATTTACGGATGAGCGGAAGCATGAAATAATATTTATTCCGTAAAAACCATATACCACACATATAGAAAAACGTATAAAAGGGAAAAACTGAGGAATCGAAATCATACCTCGTGAATCGAAGCTTTATAAAATTGGAGTGCTAGCAGTTGCTCCTCAGTGTGTGAAGCACTCTACCGGTATCCACCAAGAACGATCCTCTTCGATGAACCTTTTATAAAACCGAGCTTTTATAAAATGGAGTTTTGGGAGAGAGAGAGAGAGGAAGAAGATAGAGGCTAGGGTTTTCACAAAACCAAAATTATGTTAATAGAATGAGCCATCTCATTCTATTTATAGGGCTCTCCTAGGGTTTTATAATATATCTTTATATATATTAACCCCCACATTTTATCTTCATAAAATGCTTTAATAATAATTAAAACTATTTTAATCATTATTTCTTTTTCTTAACTATTTAGAAAATAATTCTCTCTCTCATTATTTCATCAAAGAAAATATTCTTTTATGGTGTGACCCTGTAGGTTCAATATTATGCTGGTAGTAGAAATAAATAATAATAAACTTTTATTAATTATTTACATGAATACTAAAATTCACTAAATATAATTAACTGATTAATTATATTTATTCTACATCGTGAGTGATGCTTCTCAACATATCGCGACTATCCGGATAATATGAATTCACTGCTTAGAATATCAAGAACCTGTCAGTGACTAGTTACCGTACAATGAATTCCTTCTACCCTTATAATATCCCGAATAAATACAAGGCATGGATCTCGTGTCAGGCCTATCAAATTTAATCATATGATTTCTTATTCATAATGCAAAGTTCATATTAATGCAAATTAGAAACTCCTTTCTAATTTCATACACTCTGGCCAGAGATTCCAGAACTCGCATACTAAGAATAACATAGGATATTCTCTTCCTATACTGGAAGGGGTAGATCCTCTATTGACGTTAACTATCTCTATACACAAATCCCTATGCCCAGAATAGACCTAATGGATGTCCTTGAGACTAAGGACTAAACCAAAGAACAGTTCATTATATATAAGATACCTTTAACGATCTCAAGTCTAAGGACACTTGTACAACTATCACTCAGTGAATAACTATTGACACGTGAGCAATCTCCATTAGTTGTTCAACTTATCGAGTCATGTTCAGTGAACTTATTCCCTAATAAGCACCTACATACCAGCTATAGTGTCACCACACAAATGCCTATGAGAATAGACATCCTCCTGAAGGGAGCAAGCATCGTATGTACCAAACTTTGTGGATTCACTAACATCCGATTAGTTATCCTATGATCAGGAACTGTTTTAAGTCCAGAGTTGTCGTCTTCTAGATCTCACTATTATAATCTCATTATAATTCTAGAAGCTTTACTCTAAACTATGGAACATTTTATTTAATACACTTTAAATAGATAAAGCCCATAAAAATATAACAAGTCTTTTATTAATTCAAATGAAATCAAATAGGAATACAAGAAAGTTCTTCCTAACTCATCATACATGATTGGATTTAGGACAAACACTTTCACTTCATCCTCTCAAAAGGGTGAAGTGAGTAAAAAGACGAGAAAGCAGGCAAACCTGAGAATCATACATGAGATTGGTGAGGAAAAAACAGAACATGAGTCACTCTTGGTCAAAAAGTAACCAAAGAAGGCAAAAAACTTAGAATTGACCACTCAAGCCACCTATGCATCCTCTCAAAAGGATGTAGTTGTAAAACAGGGTCAAAAAACAGACTCTAGGGCTTCTTCTCAACATGGTGCCTCTATTAAAAAAAAGCATTCTCCTTAGTGCACCATGTAATGAGTCTACACAACCATCACTTGAACAAATTCAAGTGTATGGAAGAAGAAATAAGAATGGCACACACAAGGAGAGCACATCCCTTGAAGCTCCCTCATCTATTCAGGGGGGCTTCCAACACTCAATACTAAAATTCAAAATCTTCTATCAAATATTTTTTCATCCTATAATGAGACACTTGAATCTAATCCTCAAGTGTTGCCAACTTCAAGTGACTTTGTTCAAGAAACCTTGCTCACCACCCAGACACCAAATTTAGATTGTGAGAGGCTACTAGCTGGGGTAGACCTTGATGACACCATCACAAATATGGGGGATTCATCAATTTTCACTGAAGACCCCATGGTGGTTACTAATGAACCTTCATGTACAAGCCTTCACATGCTGTTAGGTTTGATGGTAGTACTCCTGAGGGGGAGCTATTTAAATTCTCTTCAATTCAATTGGAGGTTCCTGTTACAGGAACAACTCCACTCAAAACCCTAGCTGAAATTGCTCTAACAATTAAAGCTTGGAGTTCAATTCCCAATGACCCTGCTATGAGAGAGGCAAGAATATCACATTCATGTGACAGTGCTCTGCAAGAAGCACAAGGGTTTGAGGCTGGTGTACATGACAGTAACCCAACTAAATCCCCTCCAATTTAACTGGAGGTTCGCATTACAAGTGGAGAACAACACCCTGTTATAACCACAGTGCAAACTGTGAGTCAAACTGTGACTCCTGTCACAAGTGGTTCTGTTACCCTATCTCCTTCACACCCAACCAATCAACCTTCCACCTCTCAACCATAAGAATCTAACCTCATATCCCACTAGCTACAAGAAGCTACATCTCAACCTTCAACAATTGATGATTTAATGGTTGACTAACTTGGTATCCTTGCACAAATATCACAACAGCTTCTCACATCCAACATGTCAAATCAAGACTATCAGGCCATCATGCTATCCTACCAGACAGATGTTGAAGAACAACAGGCTAAAATTATTAATGAAGCTGGTCAGGATGCAAATTGTGATGGATGGCTGGACAAGGAATTTTTCAATTGAAATGGATGTTGTGTTAGCTTAATTCAGGGAGGAGTATCTAACCATCTTGGGAAGAAATGCCAGATCCTTGTCTCCATAGGAAGTTTATAATGCAGTAAATGAAGTATACGAGGCTCAAATCAAAGCTTTCCATGACTTTGGAAAAGCACTTCAAATTACTTTAACTGGACATCAAGACAAGATAATGAAAATGGTCGGAGAAAAGATGGACCAAATCATTCCTTCCCAAATAGAGATCTAGAATAAATTCATAACCTTTGCTGATCAAATGGCAAGATATGATCTAAGTGGAGTGGACACAAGTGTCAAAAATCTAAGAACCTCATTTGTAGCCCTGAATGATCAAGTTAAAAACCATATCACTCACTCCAATGACACAAGACTGAAGCTGGATCAGATGCACTCTAGAAGATACACTCCTTCAGCCTTGCTCATAGAAGAAATTAAAAAGGTTGTGCATGATACTTTTGGGGTCTCTACTTCCTCCATATCTCAATCCTCATCTAACATGCAAATCCAAGAACTTCAACAACAAGTGTCTTCTCTATAAACTTCAAATGACTCACTAAGTGCACAAGTACATGCTCTCACATCCTTGGTGCAGAGTCAACAAATAGACATCGAAACCCTGGAAGACTCTCACAAGCATCTCCAAATGCAGAATTTTGTGGCTTTGGGATCCATCATGGGGAAGCTCAATATACCATTTCCCTCATTTCCTGAAGCTGTAAGGCCAGAAATACCAACTCCCCTACTCATGCCTGTTACCAAGACTAAGGGGGAGATAGAAGATATGATTCAACAATCTAGAGATGGTGGTAAATCTAAATCTAAGGAGCCTATCACATCAACTCAGCATGGCCAAAGTTCTTCACAATTTCAATCATTCAAAGATGTGGGAAAAGACAGACTCAACAAGGCTGCAGAAGGACCAAATCAAGATCAAGAATTCGATGAACTTCTTGCAGTCTTGAGGACGTCTCTTCAAAATAACTACATCACCTACAAAAGAGCATTGGCCAAGAACATCAACTTCATTAGGGAAGTGGCTGTGAAAATTGATAATTATTTGGAGAAAAGAATTGTTGTAAATATCAATGATGGTGGTGTAGACAGATGTCTCCAAGTGTCTCTTCCAAATCTCAAAACCTTAAGAGCATCTGAGCTGGACATAATGATTGAAAGAGTAAATCCAGTTATTCCATAAGACACCCAGCTTCTTATAGAACTCAAAAATGCACAGATAACAGCTTTTCCTAAAACCTATCTATATCCTAACAAAGGGGTGTCCTACATCTGTCCACAAACCAAATAATACAAACAACTCATTATTCCTAAAAATTATGTCAAATCAAACATCAGGCTGATCATGACTCTTCAGTCTGATCTAAAGTACAAAAGGAACAAGAAGGCTGAGGATGAGGAGGCAATAAAGATTCTGGAAAGGTATCTACAGAAAGATGATACCATGTTGCCAAATCTAAAAATCAAAAACTCAAAAGATGACAAGGATGATGATGAACAGAAGCATGAGGAGCAAAAACCTCTGGGCTCAAATTCAAGTCAATATTCAAGAGCAACTGGAAGCAATGACAGGAAGCAAGATGAGAAGAAAGGAGAAGAAAGAGAAGGCAAGATGACTCAGAATCACAAAAACAATCCCTACCAATCCAAATCAACCAAGCTCTATCCTCTAAGACAATAAACTCAAATACCAAACCACCTCAAACCTCAAAGCCCAAATATGTTTGGAGCAATTGATGATATCAAGTAGAAACTATCAGAAGTTCACTTCAGAACTTATATATCAACGGATGATGATGATGTCAACAGATGATGATATAATGACTCGTATATTTCTGTATTATTTAAATGTGTAATTATTGAATAATTAATTAAGTAAAATGTGTGAATTGATTCTGACAGCTGTGTTTGGTTTATTATTATTTATATGTGATTGTTGGTCTGCGAGGATTATCCGTGCAATTGTTTATTGAACTGTATTATTTTGTTTCACTTTTAAAAGTGGTTTTATTATAATTTTATTTTCATAAATATTTGGTTTATCTCTAAAATTGTTTTTATGATTTTATAATTTCAATAACTATTTTTGGGATTTTATAAAATTTAAAGATCAATATTTTATTAATTATTTATCCTTATATGATTTTCTGATTGCATTTATTTGTAAAATTAGTATTTAATTCCAGAATTCTTCAAAAATTATGAAATTCATATTTTACTAAGTTTTTAGTATTCTGAGAATTTTAAAATTATTTTGGAACTTTTTGGAGTTAAATTCACCTGTGCGTTTGTCCGTTAAATCGTAAATTTCGGATATAAAGTGCGATTCAAAAATGAGTTACAAATTATGAAAAAATTATTTTTAAAAACTTTGAATTATTTGTGATATTTTAAAATTATTTTGATAATTTTTCGGGTTTGTTTTATCCGCAACTTGGTTCGATAAATCGCGAATTTTCGAAACAGGTTAGTATGGCAGGACACGTGTGAATCAAAAACATGGGTGTGGCATTGTGTATGTGCCCTGTGTATAATTTTTCCCCTTTTATTTTATTTTCTTCTCTTGGGTTCAACATCAATCTCTTGTCTCTCCTCTTGCATCTCTCGATTTCTCTGAGTCTCTCACTTTATTCTCCCATCTCTCCCTCTCCCCCTTTTTTCTGTTTCTTGCACTTTTCCTGTTCTTCCTTCTTCCTCCTGGTCGAGCTCTGTTTTGGTATCTATTTTCGGCGCCCTTCTTATTCCGGTTGAATGGTTTTGATTGGTTCATGTGCTATATATATATGCATCCCTGTGTATATATGTTGGTGTGTGTCTGCTATTGTGTGTGTGGATTGGCAGTGTGTGTGTGTGTCTTTTCCGGGATGTTTCCCAGCTGTCTCCGCATTTCCAATTTTTTGTTGTGATGTTGCGTGCCTGTCACGCGCGTGTTGTCCTGTTCAATTTGGAATTTTAATTATTTTAATATGATTTTTTACAGGAATCGTTTGATTAATATTCGTGATATTAAATAATTCGTGCGGTATTGATTTATAAAGTTATCAGTGGAATATTGTGGTGGAAACCGAATAAGAGGGTGCCCCGAAAATTTTTCCGCCGTCGGCGATGAATTTCGACGAGCGGACGGTAGACGGTGATGATTTTTATCTGAGTCCTAAATGAATAAAATGGATAAAATAAATAAAATGATTTGTATAAATTATTTTCAGAATGTAAATATGTAATTACATTACGAGTCGTATCGAGTTATGAATGGTGAATTGGGATTTGTTGGGAATTTGACGTTGATTATGTTTCTTCGGGTAGGCTAATAAATATAGTAGTCGCTGTCCAAATTTTCTAAAAATTATTTTAAATACGAAATACCAATCGTGTGTATATATTTGTAAATAAATACTAAACGAACCCTAATTTTTACGTGTATTATTGTTACGTGTAAGTACTAGTCGGGAATCAATATCTTTTGGGTAAAGTGTCTAGCGAGGATATGTCAAGCATAACTGGTCTTCTAACCTAGGATATTTCGAATCTGTAGGTCCTAGTCGATGGACTCAAAAGTTAAAGTCGGTTCAAAGTCGATCTAGGGTTAGTTGAAAAGCTTCGCAAGGCAAGTACCCCTGAACAAATCATTTACAATTCAGTATATATGAATAATTGTTGATTTAATTTACGTAGTGGAATAGAATGTTTTAAGTTACGTATCCCCTGTGTTTAAAAAATATTCATTTAAATTGTGTTTTGGGGAAAAGCAACTTCTGAAAATGCCTGTCTCTAGATTATGATTAAAATTAGAAAGGTTTTGGATAGTGTGCTGTGATATAATTATTTTAAAAGAGATAGGTATAAATGATTTTGGAAACTGGATAAAACGGATAAGATATTGGATGGTTACGTAAGAGGCCCTTAAAGGCCCAGCGGGTTTGCGTAAGTGGCTAAGTCGGTTGCGCGCCCTATTTGAACCGCTTAGTCCAGCGTGACAGAGGTCTAGCTAGTCTCTGAGTTCCGGAACAGGTTTGTGGTGGGATAGACTGATCAGTTGTCCCTAGGTTTCATCCAAATATATATTAGATTTTGGTTTAGTGGTTCCCGTAACGGAACAGATAATTTTATGTTTCCTATAATGGAACAGTGGATTTAAAAATGAAAATAGCATGTTAAAATTGGACTCTTGTATTCACACAGTACACAATTGATATTACGTTTTATAGAGCATGATAGTTGATGATATCCAGTTTAGACCTGTTTTACTTATTTTCGTAAATGAGATTGTGATTTATGTTCCTATAATTGTTTCACTTATAAACTGCCTTACTTGTTATTCATATAGTGGTATTGTTGAGCAATTGATTGCTCACCCTTGCAGCTTGTTTTGTATATATATATATATATATATATATATTGCAGATGTCTAGAAGACCCATCAGACCTTGGCAGAACCGAGTCTCAACCCCTTCAGGACCTGGCTCCTCTGAAGTAGTTGTATCAGACCATGTGGTCTGATGAGTTGTTGTAATAAGTTAGAGTGTCAGGCTTGTTGAATAAGTTAGTTGTGGTTTTGTAACCTAAATAATACTTGAACCTGTATCGGATCTTAGTTTTGGGGTCGTGTTGGTATAATATTGTTAAATTAGTATTTGATACTGTGGTTTGTTAAATTTTGGCGACGTCAGCTCCTCACCCCGGGGTTGAGGCCGTCACAGATGATATCGACGGATGATGATATTAACGGATGATGATGTCAACGGATAATGAAATCAGTATTTGTCACATCAATTGATCTTCGATAAGGAAAAGGAAATAGGAACGCAAGGCGGTGAAGGACTTTATCTCAGAAGCAATTGTATAGGTTTCCTTGTTGTTGATAGAATATGATTCCTTATACATTGTGTAGTTGTGCTCTATATAAAGCACGGATTAGGTTCATGCTATAAGCATTGCGACGTTGTTATATCTTTCGCATAACCTAGCAGCTCTCCAGGATAATTATTCATCCTTTCAAGAGAGTACGTTTGTAATAAGTTTTTATCAGTTAATATAAAAATTGGTGATTCTGTTGAAGCTTTGTCGAATAGATTGTATTAACTGTATTCACCCCCCCCCCCCCCTCTACAGTTGATTAAGGGCCTAAAAATTGGTATCAAAGCTTGTTGTTAACATAAAAACAGTTTAAGATCTGAAAATCAATCTACAATTGGAGAAAAAGAAGAAGAGATACAGAATCTGAAACCACCACCCCCAACCACATCACAGATAAGCAGCAACATGAGTAGGTATGAAGAAATTAAGGTGTTTATACTGAAGATACATGAATATCCAATTTGGAAAGTCAGGATGGCCATGTTCTTGGAAGCCACGGATCCTGAATACCAAGCAAGATCTATGATGGTCCTCATAGACCAATCAAGGTAGTTGTTTCGCTGATAGGAGAACCAGAGAAGATGATAGATAAAGACAAGAAGGACTACTCTCCTGAAGATATCTCATCTATCATGAAGGATGCTAAGGTCAGACATATTTTGCACAACAGTCTTGATAGTATTATATCCAATAGAGTCATTGGATGTAAGACAACAAAAGAGATATGGGATGCTTTAGAAGTAAAATATTAAAGTACAACTGCTATCAAGAAGAACAGGAGGACAATACTTACTCAAGAATATGAGCACTTTGACTCAAAGGACAATGAGTCCTTAACTGAGATCTATGACAGATTTGAGAAGTTGCTGAATGACTTATCCCTTGTCAACAAAGAATATGATTTGAAGGACTCAAACTTGAAATTCCTACTTGCTCTCCCTGATAAGTGGGACTTTAAAGTCACATCAATAAGGGATAACTATCAACTTGACATCACACCTCTAGATGAGATATACGGAGTTCTGAAAACTCATGAACTAGAGATGGAGCAAAGAAGCAAGAGGAAAGGATCAAAAGCTAGACCAGTTGCACTCAAGGTTGAAGAGAATCCAAAGGAGAAACCTAGGAGGAAAAGCTACTCCAAAGGGAAATCCATGATTGCAAAGTCAGATACTGAATCATCAAATTCTGATGATGAGTCAAATACTGATGATGAATCAGACACTAACAGTGATCATAACAACAATGAAGATATGGATCAAATGGCTGCCCATACTGGTTAAAAGCTTCAAGAAGATGGTCTACAGAAACTTCAAGAAAGGGAGAAGATTTTCCAGAAAAGGTTCCAGTTCCTCAAACTCTGATAAGAGGAACAATAGAAGAAATACTGATTGGAAGGAATCTAGATATGGAAAACTTGACAAGTGAAAAGAGAGATGTTACAACTGTGATGGACTTGGACACTTTACAACTGACTACAGAAAACCCAGAGCTGAGAAGAAACAAGCTTTGATCTCAAAGAAGAGAAACTGGGATGATTCATCAGATTCAGATGATGGGATCAATTATACTCTCATGGCAAATGCTAATGCTGAGGCTGACAATGCTGAATTAAAGGTACCTCAGACTACTCTTGCATTTGATACTGATGATATCTATGAATTAAAATTATTTCTTAAGTCTCTGCATGTTAGTTATGGGATCAAACCTTAGAGAATAATAGAATCAAGAGTGAAAACTCTGAGTTAAAGAAAAGGAATGATCACCTAGAAATTGAGTTGCTTTCCATGCTAGAAATTCAAAAAGAAAGAGATAATGATGTTAATGTTAAATAAAAATTGGTAGAAAAGCATGCTTATCTAGAGAAGGAGCTAGCTAAAGAAAGAGAAGTTATTAAACTTTGGACTAACTCAGGAAAGTCAACTCAGGAAATTTTAGAGAATGGTTGTTGGAGATCAGGATTAGGATATTCAGCTAGATCTGATTCTGATAAGAAAAGTGGAGAAGAAATTGAGAAAACATAACAAATAAAAACTGATAGCAAGGTCAAATTGAACAAGGTTCAAGTAAATACCATTAAGTTTAGTCCAAGTGCTAATACTGTAAGTCAATCCATGATGAAAGTACTACCTTAGCACCTAGATCAAACTTAATTACTGAAAAGAGTGAACAAGTTCACACAAATTCAGTAAATATTGGTTCAATGACTCAGAAGCAGCTTAAGGAAAAGCTGAAGGACTTATACATTAAAGATAAGAGGAAAAGGTCTAGGAAAAATAGGTATGGCAAGGTAGGTGTTAATAAGAATGGAAATTACGTGACTCCTCCTAATGCACCTAGAAAGACCTGTTCAAACTTTGGTAGCACTAATCATCTTGCTAATTCTTGCAGGAAGAATAAAGAGATAAATGATGTTCCTTCCACATCAGAGTTTAGGAATAAAATAGTTAGATATAAACTACAGAATTCTTATTTTTATCGTGGAAGTGTTTGGTACTCTATTTATACATGTAAAGAATATCACAGTTTGTATTATGATTTTTATAAACTGAAACCCTCTTTAGTTAAAGCAAAATCTGTTTCTACATGTATAAGTACTAATAGTAAGAATGTTAACATAAATTCTGATATGAAGACTTATGCTGCATATGTTAACAAACTTAAAGAGGCCAAAGGATCCAAGCAAGTCTGGGTCCTTAAAACAACTAACTGATTCAAATTACTGATTGCAGGGTGACAGGAGGAATGCTCTAGTCCTGAACAGTGGATGCAAAAGACATATGACTGGTAATAAATCCCTGCTATCAGAATTTGAGGAGAAGGCTGGCACAAGCATTTCTTATGGAGATGGCAACTTAGGACTAATCTTAGGATATGGAAAAATCAAAATTGGAAATGTCATCATTGAAAATGTAGCTCTAGTTGTAGGACTCAAGCATAATCAGATCAGTGTGAGTCAAATCTGTGATAGAGGTTCCCATGTCAATTTTTATGAGGAGCATTGTGAAATTATCAGTAAGTCTGATGGCGAGATCACATTGACTGGTGTGAGACATGGTAGTTTATATGAAGCTAGGGTCTCCACAAGAATTGATAATTCAGAAGTTTGTCTACTGAGTAGAGCATCTGTGGAAGACAACTGGAACTGGCATAAAATACTTTCTCACCTCAACTTCAACAATATCAATGAACTTGTGAGGAAAGATCTTGTAAGAGGATTGCCCAATGCAGTGTTTACTCCCGATGGCTTATGTGATTCATTGCCAGAAAGCCAAATAAAGAAAAACGTCTTTCAAGAGTATAACTGAATCCTCCATTCTTGAACATCTACTTCATGTTGATCTCTTTGGTCCAGTAAATGTTTTATCAATTTCCAAGAAGAGGTATGCACTTGTAATTGTTGATGAATCTACAAGATATACATGGGTGTATGTTTTGCACACCAAGGATGAATCTCCATCCATTCTTCTTGATCATGTGAGGGAGCTGAAAAAAGGATCATCATACAAAGTGAAGATCATCAGAAGTGATAATAGAACTGAGTTCAAGAATAGCTCTATAGAAGAGTTCTACAAAATCAAGGGGATAAAACAAGAGTTTTCTGCTCCTGGAACTCCACAACAAAATGGAGTTGTTGAAAGAAAGAATAAAACTCTGATAGAAGCAGCAAGAACTATGCTAGAGAAAGCAAGATTGCCTACCTACTTCTGGGTTGAGGCTATGCAAAATGCTTGCTTTACACAAAATGCAATATTGATCAACAAGAATGGAAAAACACCATTTGAGATGGTGAAGGGAAAGAAGCCAAATTTGAAGTACTTTCATATTTTTGGTTGTAAGTGGTTTGTTCTAAAAACTCATCCGTAACAGCTTACCAAGTTTGATCTGAAAGCTGATGAAGGATTTTTTATGGGATATCCATTGTTTACAAAAACCTTCAAAGTTTTCAA
This sequence comes from Apium graveolens, assembly GCF_009905375.1. NCBI lineage: Eukaryota > Viridiplantae > Streptophyta > Magnoliopsida > Apiales > Apiaceae > Apium > Apium graveolens. The sequence goes on from NC_133655.1 coordinate 164,612,929, forward strand.
TCTGAGAACAAGAACAGTCATGGAATTTATACATGTATATGTTGATGACAAGAAGATAATAGGTCTAGAAGATGCAGATGACCATGATAAATTGAGATTTGAAAATGAAGCACCTTATACTGAATTTTTAAATCCTGACTCTGATACAGTGAATACTGATATCACTCAAAGCTCTGAGGTTCCACAGAAGGTGGAAATTGTTTTGACACTGAAGCATATATTGAGGGGGAGCAAAATGACTCAAATCCAGAGACTACTACAAGTGATTCAACTTAAGAAATATCAGTAGAAATCATCAGACTCATCTTTCTCAAATGTTGATAAGTCAAATACTGATAACAATGGTAACACTGATTTAGGGGGAGCATCAGGAAATAATAGTGGTACTAATCAAAGAAATAACAGAGAATTCATTGATCAAGGGGAGGTTCATCTTCTAGGAGTCAAATTCCATCTTCAAGAAAATGGTATAAGTCACACATGCCTGATTTAATCATTGGAAACCCTGACAGTGGTGTAAAAACAAGAAAAACCACTCAGAATGAATGTCTCCACCATTCTTTTCTCTCTCAAACTGAACCTAACAAGGATGAAGAAGCTCTGCAAGATGCTGACTGGGTCACAGCAATGCAAGAGGAACTCAATGAATTTGAAAGGAACAAAGTCTGGACTCTTATGCCAAGACCAGAGAATAGATCTTTAGTTGGCACAAAATGGGTGTTCATAAAAAAACTAACGGTGAGGGCATTATCACAAGGAATAAAGCAAGACTGGTTGCAAAGGGTTACTCACAAGAAGAATGCACTGATTATGATGAGACATTTTCTCCAGTTACAAGGTTAGAGGCAATAAGAATCTTTATTGCCTATGTTTCTCACAAGAAGTTTAAGGTGTTCCAAATGGATGTTAAGAGTGCATTTCTAAATGGAGAACTTGAAAAGGAAGTTTATGTTGAACAACCTCCAGGGTTCAATTATCCAAAGTATCCGGATCATGTCTACCTACTGGATAAAGAACTCTATGGACTAAAGCAAGCTCTAAGGGCCTGGTATGAAACACTTGCTCTATTTCTCCTAGAGAGTGGTTTCACTACAGGTACAATTGATAAAATCTCTTTTATAAATACCATGGTAAGGACTTGTTATTAGTACAGATATATGTTGATGATATTATTTTTGGATCTACTAATGATAAACTCTGTGAGAGATTTGCAAAGCTAATGCAGTCCAAGTATCAAATGAGTATAATGGGAGAATTGAGTTATTTTCTGGGGTTAAAAGTTAAACAGACTGATGAAGGAATCTTCATAAATAAATCCAAATACACCAGGAATTTACGCAAAAGATTTGAAATGCAAGACTGCTCAACTGCATCAACTCACATGGCCACTACAACCAAGTTAAATTTAAATACTAGTTCTTGAGTAGATATAACTAACTATAGAGGTATGATTGGCTCACTTCTATATCTGACTGCTAGCAGACCTGATATCATGTATGCTACCTATCTCTGTGTAAGTTTCCAAAATGACCCTAGAGAACCTCATCTATTAGTTGTGAAAATAATTTTTAAGTATCTCAAAGGCACCATGAATCTGGGATTATGGTATCCTAGAGATTCAGACTTTAAGTTAATTAGATATTCAGATACTGATTTTGCAGGATGCAAAATAGACAGGAAAAACACTTCTGGAAGCTGCCAATTCCTTGGTGGCAGATTGGTTTCTTGGTATAGAAAGAAACAAAAGTCAATTTCCACATCAACTGCAGAAGCAGAATACATTGCTGCAGGAAGCTGTTGTGCTCAGATTTTATGGATGAAGAATCAGTTGCTTGATTATGGTTTAGATTATTCTTCTATTCCTATATATTGTGATAATCAAAGTGCTATTGCAATGGCAGGAAGTCTCGTGCAGCATTCAATGACTAAGCACGTCAGCATCAGGTACCATTTCATAGGGGAACATGTGAAAGCTGGTACAGTGGAATTGGTCTTCGTTTCAACAGATCAGAAAGTAGTAGATATATTCACCAAGCCTCCTTGTGAAGCCACATTCACAAGATTGGTGAATGAATTCGGAATGATATCAGGACAATTCTCAAACTCTGATAATTAATTCTGCTGATATTTTTGAAGCATGGTATCTTATTATGTGTCGGTACTTGTTATATACTGATTATTGTGCTAAATGTTGATGATATGATAACATGTAAATTGTGCTAAATGATCTTATGTGAAAATTGCATGTTGAACTACTGATTATACTTACATGCTCTGTTATTAGTTAAACTTGCTTTGACTAATAGTTTATGTCAGTAGGTGATAAATCCTGATAGTTGTAATTAAAATACTGATAATGGTCAAATCATGATTGACTATTATTATTCATTGATTATTTTGAATCTATTCGAAATAAATTGTTTAACAGTATTTTTAATTAATCAGTGAGAGAGTGGAATATCTTTTAATTGCTTAAATGTGTTAGCTACTAATGTAAGTATCTTGTAATACTTGAGTATTTACATTGGGAATAGGAATCCGAAGAGAGAGATTACTTTTTGTTTACCTAGATACGCGTAATCGTGTATTTGCATTATGAATAATTATTACATGGTTAATCAAAAAGTCTCTTCAGTTTCTAACTTCTCTTCTATAAATAAAACCCTTCACTCTCAAAACTTCTCACTACCTTTTCACTCACAAAGTCCAAATATACTCATTTTCTTCATTCAGAATCTATGGCCACTGTCTATTTCCTTTCACATGGAGCTTACCATCCAGTAGCAAATCCTGAATACGGAAGATTGTATTTCAACATCGTTCGGCTTAGGTAGTCTTCCACGGCCAAGATTATCCTCTCTCTGAGATCCCATAGTCAATTCGTTATCGATTGAACTCAGATGACACTCAATATCTTCATCTCTTTAGACTAGATGTCCGCTTTGAAGAGATGAGACGAGCTGATGTGGTTTTACAATGGCGTTTCGAGGAAGAACAACGTCGCCTCGTATGGCTGGTATTGCAAGAGAATATCATTTCTCTTGCAAGTTCTATGTCACGGATCTTTCATCGGAGGTCGATGAAGAATTTGGAAGAAGCAAAGAAGAAGAAGTTAGAATAGTTAGATTGTTTAGGGTTTTATTTTTAAAATTCCATAAAAATCTTGTACTCTGCTTCTTAATGATTAATGAAATATTCTATCTTCTTTGATTCTCTAAGTGATTACTTCTTTACTTTCTTGTGTGTGTGCTTGAATGCTTTTAAATGTTATATCCAAATCAGTACTGCATGCTAAACTTCAGATTTTTTTTAATAGTACATGTGAATAAACTAATCTCTGTTTAAGTTCATGTGACCACTTCAGTACATATTAAGCACTACAGGAAGTATTTGTTGTTAAAGAAGAAATTTATGGAATATTTAATTCTTATTAAATGAGGATTATTATCTTTGAGTGTACTTAACTATCCAAAATGTCTTTTGAAGACATACTTTTGAGACTTTCTTTTTCTATTCAAGAAAATTGCTCACACTCAATCCTTAAAGTTATATATCTTACATCTTAAATTTCTTCTCTCAACTGAAACACTTGAATTCTTATCTCAAATGTTACCAAAAAATTAAGTGACATATTTCTTAAATTATATTCACCACTCAGAAACAACATTTAGTTGGTTAAAGACTACTTGCTGAGGTAGATATTAATGATACTATCAGAGACACAGAGGTTTCATCAGTTTTTACTGAAGACTCTGTGATGGCTTTCAATAAACACATTTAAGTGTTAGTTCTTTGAAAGAAGAACAAGGTTTGGGATCATGGTACATGACAGTAACCTGATCAAATCCTCTCTTGTGACGGCCAAAACCCCGGGGTCAGGAGTTGACGTCACTAAACACAACAAACAGAAATATAAACTATATTATTATTATTATTATTACTAAACTATCACGACCCAAAACCAAGATCCGATCCAGGTTCAAGTATGATTCAAGCCATACATTATTATAAACCATTTATTCAAAAAGTCTGACACACTAACTTATTCAGCAACTCATCAGACCGCACATGGTCTGACACTAACTACCTCTGAGGAGCCGGGTCCTGACGGTGCTGAGACACGGTTCTTCCAAGGTCTGACTGGTCTTCTAGGCATCTACGATATATATATATAACAAGTTGCAAGGGTGAGCATAATCGCTCAGCATTACCAACATATGAATATCAAGATAAAGAGAGTAATGTAAAAAATTATAGGAATAGAGCTATAAATCAACATCAAATCTGAAATCTGTAAATCATTTCGAACAACAGTAAATAAAGAATTTGATGTAACTGGATATTACTGACTAGCATGTTCATTACAAAACATGCATAGTTGTGTGTGGTGTAAGTACCATAGTCCAATTTTAGCATGCTATTCACATTTATAAATCAACTGTATCAATCACTTATTCCTTTACGAGAATCACAAAGCTAAATCAGATACGTAACGGATATGTGAAGATATCTGATCAGGCTATCAACACCAGATGGCTCCAACTGCCATCCCATACACCTGTTCCGGAACTCAGAGACTAGTTAGTTCTCTGACCTGCTGGACTAATCGTTTATAAATTACGCACAACCGAATTAGCCTCTGATGCCAATTTAATAGGCCTACTCTGGCCCCTATGTATCCCATATCAAATCGTTTTATCCTATGGCACCCTCCAAACCCGGGTTAGAAGTTTGGGGTCCACAACACACACACACACCATATATAAACCTGTTTATGAATATAATAATATATATGCAATGACCCTAGTTACCATATTCCATGGATCGACGCAGTTTAAAGTATGCCCACAAGCCACAACCTTATTTATGTTACAAACGTACCAAATCCCAATTTATTTATCTTACAACTGAAGTTTAAACTTTATTACAAACTATCAACACAAACTAAACCAAACATCATCTGCTATCTTATTCCATCTCAACCTGGATACCTAGCTCGTACACTTTTCTGGGGATCCTCGCTACCACCAATTTCCTTTTTCACTGGAAAAGAATATAAACAGATTTGCAAGAGTGAGCTAACTAGCTCAGCAAGTCACAATGACAGTAAATGAGATTAACAATGATCAATTGAAATGATATAAGGAATCAAGTTTACTAATAAGCAATGATTAGAATTGGATATTCACTTTTATTTTAAAAACCAAGGTTAGGCTGCTGATCAGTCACGTACTAACCCCAAGCAAGGCTCCCAGCTTTGCTCTATATACTGGATAAAGTTGACAGCTTCTCGAGATGCTTCTCCTGTCACCTAGGTTTACAGCTTCAGAGATGCTTCTCCTGTCTTTCTTACAACCTGCGTAATTTATATCTCTATATCCAAACATGTTAAGCACAATATCTTTAGGGTACTTTACTCAAAGAGTTGGTAGTCCCTTAAGATATCTAATAATCTTGTTAATAGCTACAAGATTGGATTCTCTAGGATCCACTTGGAACCTTGCACATTGGCATCTTGAGAATATTACATGTTGTCTATTAGCATTTGAGTACAAGAGTGAGCTTGTCATACCCCTATAGCTTGTCATTATACCTGAGTTGTACTAATTAAGCTTTAGTGGTTCTTGATGGTAAGTAGTCTTGGCATGTTCAGAATCTTCCAAAATTTGCATCTTCAAAAGATCCATAACTTACTCGTATTGCCATCATCCTTTTGGTTTACTTGTGCTCTTAAAAGAAATATTCTTTTCGCTTTCTTGAGCTCCTAAAACAATTATTCTAATGGCTTGCTTGAAGTAATCCCAAAAAGAATTACAACTTTTCCAACATGCTCCTCCATACCTACTCTGCAATTACTTAGCAAATAATCTTGCACAAGTCCTTGTTAGTAGAACAACATATAACATTATCATTATATCACTACACATATATAACATTATATTTGTGCCTAGTGATAAGAGAGTTATTAATATGACGACTCTACTAATTCATATTAAACTGTAGCTTCAGTTAGAGTGGCATACCGTGTCTTTGATGATTTCTTGAGTAAGATACCATTTCATACCATCCTGAAGTGAGCTTGTGAGAAGAGATATACATAGTCCAATAGATATGCAACTGCAAAGTCCTTGAACTGTTGTGCATTTAATTCCTCCTTTGACTCACCAACCAGGAGTACACTTGTACGCATCTACTAGAGTCCAATTCCAAGTGTGAGTGTGCATCAGGTGCCTGATATGTCTTAATATCCTCAAGTCTCGTCACTGGTGTTTTTTGTCAGATACTGCTTCCTAATAATAACCTAGCATCCAGTTTGGCCTTATCCCTCGTAACAATGCCATTGTCATCCAGTTTGACTTCTGGTTATCCTTGTACCAATTACAAAATCATCATTTTGGTTCGGATACCAGCTTCCTTACAATCTGCTTGCTGACTGATTGAGTTCATCTTAATTTTAAATCACCCAATCAATCTGTATCTATCAGAGCTTCTATAACTTTCTCAGTATCTTCTTCAGATAGAAAACTAGAGAAATAATCATTTACTCTCAGTAGCCCTGCTAATCATTACTCTACTATCTGGATCACTTAAGAACTAGACTCTGGGAATAATATTGATATCAAACCCTTTGTCTCAACAGATATGTTCTTCAGTGTCCTCTAATTTTCAATGTGGTGTTGTGTTTGACTAGTTGATCCTTCCTTTGCTCCCTCTAAGCTGTTGTTGGGATTTCCTGAAAATCCTTACCCTTATTGACTGGCTTCATTGAAATAATGAGTTGTGTTATACACTGCCATTCCATTGCTTGGATTTGAATCATCAATACCATCAATTTCACCTTTAACAACTTGGAGCATGGAGTTGTTGAACTGTGCACTTAGACTTTCAATCATCTTCTGTTGATCAACCACAAATTCCCTGTAGGTTGTAAACTCCACTGAGTAGCCATGAAGAATATCCTTACAAGTCTTAGCTGCAAATGCCAAGATCTTCAAACAAATAAAAACATTTTATTATTTGCTTCTGTAGAACATTCTCTCCAAACACTTTCAGGTTATCCAGTGTTCACTTCTGTTGGCCATTAACTCATTAGTGGTCTTCATGTATACATCTTGATCAAGGCTTGATCTTACTTGTTACAAACTGTATTGACCGCTTCAGCCCTTTAGTATTTAGAAAGTCTTGATTAACTTGATATTCCCTTGTAGCTTTAATCAAGTTCTAGTTCTTCCCTAGTACCACTCCATTTTGACACGGAGCTCCCAGTACTGAATATGTCTCAAAATATTCTTGATACTACAAATATTAATCAGAACTGCTTCTTGAATTCAGTCCCATTATATGATCACGAGATCATTTCTTTTATAGTTGCTTCCAGCTTGATTTTCTGATATGATCAATCACCATCTGTGATGTCTTGTCTTGAGAACGCACAAACAACAACTTTGTTTAATAAGAGTAGCCATCAATCATCACTAAGGTATATCTTTACTTTGATGTGATGTTGTCTTTGATTCCTCTTTGTGACATGACTCACACTTATCATCGTTCTGAATTCCAGATGAGGCAGTCCTCTCACTAACCCCTTTTTACAAAAGAGTTCCTTGAGTTGATAAGGGTGAGAGCTTCTATCGCCATAACTAAAAATTTTTCAGATGAAGCTTTACAGTAGAAACCTTTGACTTCACCTTTCTAGAGTTTCCAGTCTAGCCATAAGCATATTATTTCCTTACTCTAAGAAGAGCAAGCTTCTCAACCTTCCTGCTTCAGATGAGACACTAATCCTTCATTGAATTGACATTTTGTTCTTTGATGCAGAATCGTCTGATAAGAGGATTTGTGCCTTGATTCTTCAGCAAGAAAGATGCTTCAAATGTTATCAGTGACTCCAATGATTAGTTGTTATTAGTGATAGAAATAATTGAATCTGTGATGACATCCCTTTTTCTGTAGCTTGTACCATAAAGAAAACCTTTGTTGTCATCTCCAAAGATTATTGACGGAATAGACTGTGTTGATCACATTTGATTGTGAGGCTCTTTCTTTGACCATATGCCTTAAGTATGAATAACCAAGAATACGTATGAATCAATTAACCTGTTATGTCCTGCACTCACAAATGGATTAACAGTTCTTGGTACCCAACTTATCAGTTTGGGTCCAGAGGTATTAGAGATCTTACTATAAACAAAGATAATAATAGCTGCAACCTTATCATGCTAATTCTTATCTTTAACTGACCATTTTCTCCATTTTAATACCCTTGACAAATTTGTCTCTAGGCTAGGGAAAAATGGTTCCCACCTTGCATAAGGAGGACTAGCATTCTTTGCCCTATTGTAATCCCAAACATGATTTTTCTACAATTAATGCAAGTACTAAGAGATGTATTTATGGCATTGAAATAAGCAAGCATTGTATTAAGAATACATGGCATTCATTTAGAAACATTATACATAAGAATTAAGCAAAACATGCATGATACGGAACAAACAGAATTAACAAGTAAATCACTAATTCTATCTAGTCCAATCCTATTTATGTATCTCATCTAGCTATCTCAATCCAATTATAAACTAATATATCTTAACAAACAATTCAGATCAAATGGATAAATCACAATGTAATAGGATACAGGAGATAAGCATAAACAAAGGTCTTAAGTGCTGGAAAACATATATCTCACTAAAGCAATTAATCATGTTCGTCAAATATTCAAACACATATTTAAGATCATCTAAAGTAACATGCACAAGTTAAACATCAATCCTAGTTACCAGAAAATTAATCTAGTGAACTAGTTCAGCATTATCTATGTGTGATGCTATCATGCTTGTGTGAGTGTTAAACATTTAAACACTAAGATCTTATCATGCATTGAATATTGAGAGAAAAATGTTGCAGTGGTTCAAGAAATTGAAACCTGAGATATGTGAGTTGGATCATCTTCAGAGATTTCTATGAAAGCAAGATATTCATTATTCTCGTTATCTGATCCATCCCAACTCTTTCCCGTGCACTATAAGTTTTGATTGGATGCTTCCTAAGAAAACATTCCACCTTTGTCTCAACTCTTTAACTAAATCCCTACTCATCCTTATTTGTCAAGCTTCTTGTTCTGTGTTAGCAAAACCCCTGATAATTTATCTTGTCATAACAGTAGCTATCAAAATTTGTTAATGTCTCAATCCCAGTCTTGTAATTACTCCTTGAACTGAATCTGTAAGAATCTTTGCTTCGGAATAGATAGCCTTGATCCTTGGATATAGTATAAGTATCCCTGTGAATCATATTTGACTAAACTTCCTTGACATGTGAAATACTGCCTTAACGTCCAGTCCGTCAAGTACTTCTACCTGAGCTTCCTCTGATTCAGCTATAAGTAACTCTTATATTTTGTCCCGAGGTTCCAACTTTACTACATGTAACTGAGATGTTTGTATGTCCCCACTATTCTCTCTGACCTCCACAATTCCTGCCCATATGATCTCATTGATTCCCGGATAAATGTAGCATTGGTACAATCCACTGTGTGACTGTATAATCTAGAATTATAGAGTTGTCTTTAAAATTTTTGAGAAAAATTGTACCCGTAGAAATTTCAATCCTTTCCTGCATCTGAAAACCCAGTGGTATCCTATGGAGTAAGCCTTTGAGGAAGTTCAACAATTTTCTTCTGTAGGTCTTGAAATCATTTTTATTGGAATAAAAAACCATTATCTTCAATTTCCATATTTGGGAATTTTCTGTCTGAATAGCACATTGTCTTCGTTTCTTCGAAAGATTAAAATCACCTTTAAAAGCCTGTAAGAATCTCGAGTCTACCAATACTTTCAGTACCCTTAATTTTAATATTTAAGAAAAAATTAAATTTCCAAAAAAATTAAATTTCTTAGAAAATAAATTAATCAAAAATAAATATTTACGAAAAAATTAATTTTCAAGAATTTCGAATTTTCTTAAAAATTAAATAAAACATAAATTATTATTTAAGAAAAAAGTAAATATAATAATTTTAAATTTTCTGAATAAATAAATAAATTAGGAATAAAAAATTGGGGCTACAGAATTTTTGAAGTAACAACTGGCGACTAACATTTTTTCGGGAGGTTAACTTGCGACCAAGTAGGGCTGCACAAAGGTCAAATACCGGACCGGACCGACCCTGACCGGACCGAAGACCAGATTTTTTCAGAATTAAGGACCGAGGACCTGACCGGCTCTATCTGGTCTTGAGACCGGACCGGACTGGAAAAACCCGGACTGGACCGGGAACGGACCGGTTTGGACCGGTTTAATTAATATTTATATAAAAATGTTATTTATATAATTTTATGGAAAAATGGATTTTTTCGTCACCCAACTTATCGTGTTTGTAGGAACTTACATTCAACTATTATTATTTTTCTTTTGCTCACTAATGTTAGGTTCATATTTGTTTTTAGTCACTAACGTTATGTTCGGATTTGATTATTAGCATTATATCAATTTTTTGTAGCATTATTAAAATATAGTGGTAGTCTGTAATATTTTAGTGATTCGGTATATGTCTATATCTTTATATATAGTACTCCATATGTCCCCCAAGACGTTTACCTTGGTGATGAGAGTTTGACAAGCATTTTAAGGCTCCTAAAAGATGTAGTTTCATGAATTATTTTAAATTTTTTTCTTCTGAATAATAATTTAACGTTTAAATTTTTATATATAAAAAAAATCTTAAAAATAAGTTATAAAACTATGTTTGTAAGAAATATATGTTATGAGAGTTGTTTGATTTCATACCAAATTCACATTATTACAACATTATTCTATTCTTGTGCTTATATATATACTTGTTTCACAATTTTATTAGAATGGATGGGTTTAGAGTTTTGATTTTGGGTCGGTAAGAGTTGCATAAAGGAGTTGTGATTAGTGATTTCATTTGGTTTTTGAAAGTGTCGTTTGGTAAAATATTAATATGTAATTTTTTAATGTTTTTAGTACTTTATGATCAGTTTGCTAATTTGATTATATTGAATTTTTTTTTATTTCCCAATATTTTAGTACGGATTAGGATGTCTCTTCCTAATAAATTTGGTTTTGAGCTTAGTACCCCACCTAAAAAGTAACAGACGTATATGAACTGATTTATGCGTCTGTTTACAATATATTTACATTTGTTCTGATCAGATGTTTAAAATAATATGTGTCCTTCCTATAACATACGTATATAATTCAGATATTATACGACTCTTTCATATGCATCTACTAAACTCAGACATATATAAGTTTTCTTATAAGACACGTATGAAACTTTTTGTACTGGTTATCACTATATTTTAATAATACTATTGAAAATTAACAAAATACTAATAATCAAATCTGAACCTAATGTTAGTGACTAAAAAAAATCCGAACCTAACATTAGTGAGTAAAACAAAAAAACTTATAGTTGAGTGGTAAGTTTCTAAACACACAATAAGTTGGGTGACGAAAAAATTAATTTTCCCTAATTTTATTTTATTTTCAAATTTATATACATTAAAAATTTTGTTACTTGGTACGTTAATAAAAATTTAAAAGTAAGTACATATTTTATTATTTTAAAAGTAAATATAAAATCTTAAGAGTATGAATATCAATATTTTATTACATGAAGTACGAAATTTAGTAATTTAAAGCGTAGGATCGATCTATTTTATTATATGAATTTATTATCTATTAACTTGGATCAATAAAATATGATATGGATGAATATTTAATATTTATATATGATCTTATAAGACATGAATTAAAGGTAAAATAATTTTATATATGAATTCAGGTCCATTCGGGTGTGGACCGGATTTTTTTAGGTCTTGGACCGGACCGGACCGGACCGAAAACCGGATTTTTTCAATTATAAGGACCGAGGACCGGACCGGGTATGTCTGATCCGGTCTAGGTCTTGAACCAGTAGACCCGGTCCGGTCCAGGTTACAGGTCCAGACCGGAATTTTGTGCAGCCTTACAACTAAGTATTTAAGCTGCGACGGTGTATGTTTAAACAATCAAACTTGCGACGTTGTCCGCCTGGCTGCCTTGAATTTATAATCTCCAACTTGCGACACATATGTCTAGTAACTGACGACCTCCAAAACACATTTCCGCCATCCAACCTAGTTACCAGCCAGTCTCCTGCGCGTAGTGAACAAACAGGAGCTCTACGCGCATGATGTGGCAACCAATTGTCACTGTTTCTGTCTTCAAGTAATGGCAGGTAAAACAATGGCAGCCAAATTTGTTTTTTTTATTTGCGCGAACATATAACAGATAATAGCACTTAAAATTGGCAGCTATTGCAATGAATAAGCTGAGGTGATCACAAAACAAAACTGGCACCTTAAATTGTCGAAGTGAACAAACAACGAAAACTAATTTAGATAAAAAAATTAATTTACTAAAATTTAAATAGTAAATTAATTTAGTTAAATTTATAAAATAAATTTATTTAAATTAAGTTCATAAATAAACTTATTTAAATTAAATTTATAAAATAAATTTGCTAAACCAAATTTATAAAATAAATTTATGTAAATGAAAAATTAATAAAATAAATTAATTTCAGAATCCTGATTTGTGTATCAATCAGTCTGCTCTGATACCAATTGTTAGGTCCCGAATTATCGTAAAAGGGGGGTTGAATATGATAATCACTAAATTATAAAATTCTTTCGAATCTTATGCAGATATAAAATTTAGTGCTCGGTTAGTGGTTTCGTGTTCTTGAGAGGAATAGTGTTTAGAACAATAAAACGAGAAACACGAGATATTCGGGAAAATATATATATATATTCGTATATAAATCTGCGAGGGGTTTTGTTACACTCCGGTAAATAAATTAACCGGCTACAATCTAAGAACAACAAAGTTCCTAGCTTGTACAAAGATTTACAAATCAAATCATATACAATGATCTAGCTTTTGCTTGTACTGGGATTTAATCATCGGGTAACGTTTATAATGCCCCTAAGAATATACAAGAGTTAAACCAGGCATTATAACGTTACTCCGGTGAGAAGTTAAACGGATAAACAAAAAGCTTGAGCTTCTCTGTAAATTCTTTGCTACAATCTTCAGCTCTTTTGGGAGAGAAGAAGATGAACAGAACAATACAATTGCTTGAATGCTTCTGCTGCTGAGTAAACTTGTATATCAATAATGTGTGGCTGAGGAGAGAGCTGACCGAGAATATTCCTGTAACCTGCGACTAACAAAATCAACTAGCGACTAGTTTATTTAATCAACCCGCGACCAGTTAAATACCCAACTGGTGACTAATCAAATCAAAACTAAGTGGTTTATTAGTTTTCTCAACCTACAACCATGTAAATGGTTGCATGGTTGTTTCTTTTATTTATTTTTTTATTTTTGATTTTCCTTTTATTTTTTCTTTTTTGTTTTGTTTTGTTTTTTTTTGTTTTTCCTTTTTCTATTTTCTTTTTCTTTTCTTTTTGTATTTTTTTGTTCTTTTTGTATTTTCTTTTTTTCGTTTTTGTTTTTGTTTTTCTTTTAAAGTTTAAATTGTAACTAAATTAATTTATAAAATAAACCTAAATATAACTTATATAAATAAACTAATTTATATTTATAAAATAAACTTATTTAAAGTTTATAAAATAAATCATTTTAAGTTTATTAAATAAATTATATTAAAGTCCATTAAATAAATTTATTTAATTTAACAATTAAACTTTGAACTCCACTAGTTCCTCGAGCAGTTTAGCTATATACTCCAGGCACCTCTTCTCGTACTTTAACAGATAAATGTTCAATTCAAGTATGTTCCTCAACTTAACAATTCTTCTATAAATAATACCAAAATTCCTTTCACGAGCTGTTGACGCCTAGTATAACTGGTCTGGTTCACAAACAACTAACCCCGATTCAGATCTTCGTATTATAGCCTTGATTACATTATTAAGCTTGCAACAACTTTATTGCTTTAGACACTGACTATCAATAAACAAATATACTTTCACTGGAATCCTTTCTGGTACCTTAGACAACATCTTCATTGTTACTATAATCTTGAATATTTCATTCATTGTTCTTCACCGACGTTTGAATATATAAATGAACTCCTGCCAGTGTGTATAACTTCAAGACTGTATTTGTTTTCTTTAACCTCTGTATATACCCTGTCTTCAATTCTTTATATTCCTATGCTTCATACACTGTCTATCTTCAATCAATGCCAATACACTAAAATCTTCATGTGACACTTATATACTGAATCTTCATCATTTCTAAAACCCTGAAAGTCTTTAACCTTTATTCTTCACTGAGGCATGATCATATTAATGAACTTCTTTCAGTGACCTGTAAACTGACTTTAAGCTTTCTACTAATCTTTTGATTCTTTGTATTTGTCTTGTCTTCATTTTTTCTGATTTCTTGTGCAGTCGTAGTATTATTAACCTGTCATGTTCTAGTATTGTTCTCGTGTTGAGTTATCACGTAACTGTTCATATAGCTACTTAGTCTCACCAACAACTATTTATGGAGGCCACTATGGTGGAGAAAAGACAACAACTTGTATTCTTCAAGCAGGATTCTTCTGGGCGACATCCTTTAAGGATGCGCATCAGTTCGTTTTGAAATGTGATCGCTACCAGCATGTTGGTAATATGTCAAAGAGGGATGAGATGCCTCTTAATGTGCTTCTCGAGGTTGAGGTCTTCGATGTTTGGGGAATTGACTTCATGGGGCCATTTGTCGTATCTTGTAATAATCAGTATATCTTATTGGCGGTCGATTATGTGTCAAAATAGGTGGAATTTAAAGCTTTGCCGATAAATGATGCGAAGGTAGTGCTCAATTTTCTTCACAAGCAGATATTTCACAAGATATGGAAATCCAAAAGTCATAATCAGTGCTGACGAGGGATCACATTTCTGCTATCGCAAGTTCACTTCTATGATGCAAAGGTATAATGTGAATCATCACATTGCTACATCCTACCATCCTCAAACTAATGGTCAAGCTGAGGTATCTAATAGAGAGATCAAGCGTATTCTAGGGAAGGTTGTATGTCCATCAAGGAATGATTAGTCTTTGAAGCTAGATGAAGCTGTTTGGGCGTATCGAACAGTATTCAAGACTCCTCTGGGCATGTCATCGTTTTAATTGGTTTATGGTAAGGGATGTCATTTACCTGTGGAGATAGAGCATAAAGCATACTGGCCTTTTAAGAAATTGAACCTTGATATAGATGCAGCTGGTAAGAAAAGGATGCTTCAATTGACTGAACTCGATGAGTTCCGACTTCAAGCGTATGAGAACAACAAATTGTATAAGGAGAAAGCCAAGAGGTGGCACGATAGGGGTATAGTCCTCAAATCATTTGTGCCGGGATAACAAGTTCTTTTGTTCAACTCTCATCTCCGTCTTTTTCCTGAAAAATTGAAGTCGAGGTGGTCAGGGCCGTTTGTTATCAAAATTGTGTTTCCACATGGAGCGGTGGATATTTTTGAGAATGATCCAGGCCTAGCATTCAAGGTAAATGGTCAGCGTTTGAAGCATTACTATGGAGATCCAGAAAACTGTGAAGTGGTTAGTGCCATTTTGTTGGCAACTTAATCTCAGAATTCTATATCAATCTAACGACATAAACCAAGCGCTTTTTAGGAGGCAACCCAAACTTGTTGTACATTAGAAGATAGATGAAAGAAGAAAATAAGAAGAAAACTAAAAAAAATCAGTATCAACTATAGTAGCACGGCGCACCCGCGCTGAAAACTCCAGTAGCTGCGCGCGCCCACGCTGGCATGCGGGGCGGCCGCGCTGGAATTCCAAAAACACGGCGCGGCCGCGCTGCCAGGCGGGGCGGCCGCGCTGACCTCTTGTACAGAAAAACAAAAAAATTGATAATTCAGAACAAAAACAATTCACCAGCCGATTTTCCCTCCCCCACTTCCCATAAATCTTTTCCATATCAATTCCAATCACCCCACTTCTAATCCACTATTCTCATAATCAAATCCCACTTCTAATCCAGAAAAAATTCTCAATATCTATATATACATACACTTTAACACAATTATCTCCATCACTTTTCAATTCTCAAACCTAAATATCTCTTATACACTTCTCATTTCTCAAACTTATTCACATTCAATCGCACCCAAGAGACAAAGGACTCAAGTTAGCAGTAACACCACTGATTCTTCGAGTGTTTAGGGTACGAGGCCTAGGTTTGCTACTCCGGAGGCTGAAGCGGAGTATGCGAGGTTGTTGATGAAGTCAATAGCGAAAGAGATGGGTTTTCTGCCAACGGATAAGGATGGTAAGTTGCTTGAAATGATTTTGGAGATGGGTTGGGTTTCTTTTTGCGAGGTATCTGATGTTGTGCCTATGAGTGTTATTCACGATTTCTATGCGAATGCAAAGGTGGAAAAGAATTATTTTACTGTGGTGAGGGGGTTGACGATGGATTATAGTCCTGAGGCTATTCGTCGGGTGATTAACCAGCCCGAGAGACAGCCGGCTGAGGAGGATTAGGTGACTAAGACCGGGGAGGATTTTGACTTGGACTTGATTGTTGCTACGCTATGTGTCCCAAAGACTCACTGGAAATTCAAGAGGGGCACGAACGAGTATGCCACTTTTCCTGTGTCATGCATGAACTGGTTTGCTCGTGTATGGAATGTGTTCATCTGTGCGAACATCATGCCATCATCTCATGTGCATAATGTGACGGTCGATACGGCAAAGTTATTGTAGGGGATCTTACATGGTGAATATGTGGATCTTGGTTCTTTGATTCATCAGGGTATCTTGAGGTTTTTGCGAGGCAGCACTACGGGGTCTATTCCCTATGCATCGATTGTGACGAAGCTTTGTGTGGCTGTCGGAGTTCATCAGCCCGCACACGAGCAGATGTAGTTACCGAGTACTCCCATAGACAGTTCCACGCTTTTGAGTATGCAGGAGTGGTTTGGTGGTAAGGCAGGAAAGAAGGGGCTCGGTTACTTATATGATCACTTACCGGGTTGACAGCCGGCTGATCAGACATATGCTGGTGGTTTTTCTCAGGCATGCAGAGTAGCATGGAGGCATTAGCTTGGTGAGCCTAGTTCTTCGCAACAGCAGCAGCAGGCTGAGGATAGTGCTGGTTTGGGTTCGGCGCAGTATAGTCGCTTGATGAGGAGGATGGATGTGATGCATGACATCCATAGCAGGTTTGTACAGGACCTTACGCAGGCATTGGGGACAGCTTTCAGGGCCACAAGAGTTGACATTCAGTGGCAAGTTTTTGGTGAGGATGTTGTGTACCCGCCTCCTGACACTCCACCCACAGAGGGTGATGATGGTTCTTCTTCTGAGTAGGTATGCCTTGTTCCTTGCTATTACCTTCACTGAGGACAGTGAAAAATTTAAGTTTGGGGGTGATAGTTAAGGAATATGTTTATGTGAGTCCATATAGTTTGCATATTCATGATAGTTTAGTTCATATAGTTGCATATTTGTCATGTAGTTCTTTTTATTTTGCATGTTAGTATATTGCATATAGTTGTATTTGCATTATAACATGATCTCTTTGGTTAATTTGCCGATTGATTTGTGATATTGATGCAAGTGTAGTGATGTCGTATATAGGAATGTTAAGTCCTAACGAGTTGATTTGCATGCTAGAAGCAAGATTTTTTCACTAAGTATTATAGGTTGTTTGAGTGCTAGATCATGATCATGGTTTATTTGTTTGTCGAGGTTTAATCACATGTTTATGTTTAGAATGTATGATATTCTCTTAATGGTGAATTAAATGGATTTTTAAAAATCGGAGAAAAATATTGGATTCCATTGCTAGTTGTTGTGGCTAGGTGTCAAATGGCTAGTAGCCGGCTCATTTTATATGAGTAGTCTAGGGTTGAGGAGATGGAGCGAAACGCACTCACTCAGAAATTGAAAAAAAAATAAAAAAAATAGAAAAGAAAAAAAAGAGAGAAAGAAAAAAAAGTGTGTTATACATAATTGATCACAAGTGGGCTCTTTAATACTCGAGTTATTAAGTTCTTAAGGGACTTTGTGCCTAGTGACCTAAGGCTTTTATAGTCTGGAATCCACTAACCTAACGCCCGCTACATGGGTATTATTGCATAAGTCTTTTGTGGGCCTCACTCATTGCGCGATCAAGTAAGCATATATGTGTTAGCAATAAAAGCATGAATCCTTGTATAACTCCAATAAAATTAAAGTGTTGTCAGTCATTTTGAATCTATCATTTATTTTGTTTATAAACTTGTGATTGCCTTGATGAGCGGTGAGTTATGGTTATTGATCTAGTGTCAAGAGTATATCTATTAAGCAATTACACACTCGCACGTTTCTAGCTTGTGAGTTGATTTGTGGGCTTTGATTGAACTTGTGCGAATAATTGCATTCATTGAGATGTTGCTTATTGATTGGTTTAGTTATTCTTAGGAGATCGTTGCATTCATGTAGTTGCATTCATGCATTTTTATTTCTTATTTTTGAGTCTATTATACTTTAGGACAAGCATCGATTCAAGTTTGGGGGTGTGTTAAGTGGCATTTCTATCCACTTATAATGCTTCGTAAAGGCTCGAATTGTGTTTTTTACTCAACTTATTTGTGTATTTGATGTTTTGTAGTGTTATTGCATTTTAGGGCATAGTCGGAAGCAGGAAGGGTTTTACAATATTTTTATGCTTGGAAGAGTGTAGGGAAGGAGCCTCGGATGATTGTGCAAAGAAATCAGCAAAGGAAAGCAAAGAAAATAATTTTATCCAGAGACACAGGGCGGCCGCGCCCAAGTATAGAGTGGTCACGCTTGGTTTGCAGTTTGTCAGCGCGCCCGCGCTGGGATAGCACGCGTAGCGCTAGGTCAGCTTTTCAGAATCTTGTTGCTACAAGAATTTTGATCTACTGGACTTCTATTCTGAATGGGCTGGGATTTAAAGACTATCTAAAGACGTTTTTCATAATAGGGCCTAAGGAGAAGACAGCGAGAAGACAGAGGAGCACAAATACAATAAAGGCGAAGAGGATCTAGTTTATTCTTGTGATTATTTATTTAAGTTGTAATCTTGGATGCTAGTTTTCTTGTTTTGTTGAACCTATTACTCTTGTTAACGTACTTTGTTTATTATTTAGTTTATAAAGACCTTGTTTATTATCATGCTTTTAATTGAACCCATGGTGATGAGTTCGGTTATGAACTAATCGTTATCGTGGGGTTCTAACGAATTTACTTATGGATTTCACTAGTTAATTTGTTTTGATATCTTAGTGTGTGGTGATTGTATGATATCATAGTATTGGTTGTGCTTATTCATCTTATGTTCGTCGTGAACATATAAGATAGGGTGTTAATCTCTAATGAAGCGACATTAAATTTAGATATTTAGAACTTGTCATGCTAGCATAGGTTCATGTATTTGTTATGCATGATTCGTAGGTAATTTTAACCATCTTACTTGCCCTATGTAATTACGATAGATAACTTGTGCATTAAACCTATATGTTGTCAAATTCTATAGACATATAGGGTCTCAACATACTTGGTGTCTATTCAGCTTCTATCTCTTTTGTGGATGTCTGGTAGTAAGGTATTCGTGCAACGAAAGTTGGCGACTACTAGTTTTGTGTTATCTGGTTAGTTGTCATCACCATTGCATGCTAAGGTTAACAACAATGACTTTGAATGAAGTATTTAATGAAGTTAGAATCCCATATTTGTCTCATATAAGTAATTCAACCATTTTAATCTCTTAGTTAATTGCGTGTTAGTTAATTCTTAGTTATAAATAATCTCAATTTTTTATTCATCTTAGCATTGAATAATAACCATATCATCGTTGCATAAGTGCATAAATCTTAAAGTTAACAAAAGAGTCTATGTGGGAATAAACTAGATGAAATTCTATATTACTTGCGAACGCGTATACTTGCATGAATATTAGCATGTGTTTTCGTCTTAACACTTAGTATGTTTTTCTGATTCGGACTATGCCGGGCATTTAGTCGACAGAAAAAGTACTAGTGGTACTTGTCAGTTTCTCGGTGGATGTTTAGTTTCTTGGTTTTAAAAGAAACAAAATTTTGTATCCATCTCTACAACCGAGGTTGAGTATATAGCAGCTGCAAAGTATTGTGCTCAAATACTGTGGATAAAACAAACACTAGTTGACTATAATATAAGATTTGATGTAATCTCAATCTTATGTGATAATACGAGTGCTATTGAGCTTAGCAAAAATCTCGTATTACATTCAAGATCTAAACATATAGATGTGAGACATCATTTTTTATGTGATCATGTCAATAAAGGCGATATAAAAATGACTCATATTGATACTGAGTTCAATCTCGCTGACATATTCACAAAAGAATTAAATTTCAAAAGATTCACTAAACTCCGCTTGGATTTAGGAATGTTGAAATCTATAAATTAATGGTTCATATAAATATTCATAAATAGAGTGAGAATATTTGAGAATTATAAAGTTATATCACGAAAAGGATATTTTCTTGATCAAGTTATTAAGTTTATCTATAACTCAGATTCATCAATGAAGAAATTTATTGGTCGGGTTAAGATAACTTAAGTAGCCCAGATTTACCGGGGTAAAAAACCTAAATGAGTGAATATTTATTATTCCATGAGACTTATAAATGCTTAAAAATTACTGTTATTCCCTAACAAAGAATTACAGAAGGGGGTTGAATGTAATTCTTGTCACACCCCAACTATCACGCACACACACTAAATAAAAGGGAACCCTAATTATTACAAACTTATAAGTCCGAAGGACAATAATGATCTAATACAACCAAAATAATAACAATCCCAAGATCTTTACAAGTTCAGAGTTTGGAATAGCCCTTCTAACTAATACCACGATTACATACTGGCGGATTCCGCCTAAACTATATATATTCTACCTGCCTACCGGTTGACTTATGGGCGGATTGCTTGGTACGAACCATGATTGCTAGTTGTAGAACAGGGTTAAACACAAGAAAATGAGCTACAATGCTCAACAAGTACTAAACATTCTACTACGCAAGACATTATCTCAAAATCACGAGTTCATAAATCAAGGGGTTATGGATACTGGTAAGAATGACAATAAGAAACATGAAGTTATAATATGAAGACATGGTAAAATTATAGCAATTGAAACATGGTATATGGAATCATGATATCGGGCAACATGTTATAGTATAAAGTCATGGTAGAATCATAATAATCGAAACAAGGCATATGGTATCATGGCATCGGGCAATCATGTTATAAATATCAAATCATCAAAATTATTTTAAGACGCTACGAATTACAGCCGGTGATCAGCCGCGAAATAATCTCGAACCTCGCTTGGTTCTCAAATATAATGGGATCCCTAGGCTATATGTGAGCCTATCAAGAACGTTAAAAGGACTTGCGTCTGGGTCCAATCCACTAAGATAAGAAAATATTTATTTTATTTTTATTGATTTATAAGATGGATGCTGGGGAAAGATTGGGTATCAACCAGAGGCGGATCTAGGGGGTCCAGAGGGGTCCCTGGCCCCCTGAGTTTTCAAATATAGCTAAGCTAGTATGAATGATTATTGAATTGTAGATGTGGTTCAGTTTGTTATTGGTTATGTTGTAGCTGCCAGAAACCTGGGTTCGACCTCCTCCTCACCATTCCTTTTTTCCTCTTTTTCTTTAATTCAGTATCAGTACTTTGTTTTTGTAGGTGTACTATGCTACTTATATTTTTTTACTTGTTTCTCTTCTTTTTTCCTCTTTTTTTATTTTTTTTCCTTGTTTAAAATAACAGCTTAATGTCCTAAGTATGTATTCACTCAACTTAGGTATGTACAATTTTTTTTATTATGATTACAGCTCTACTACATACTCATATGACTCATTTAAGTATGTATTTAAGCTCATTCTTTTCTTATATTAATCTCATTACTATTCACCCTTTATCGACTTATAAGCCTATAAGCTTCTAGACTAACCTTTACCCCTATTATAATTACGATTACACAAACTTATGATTACACATAACTTAATCCCATACAAATCAAGTAATCCACATAGTCACACAATCACGTAATGGCATGGCATATGATACTTAGCTATTATCACCTAAATCTCTAAGCACGTAAGCAAATAACACATAAGAACTATCACTAATGCTTCACTCTATCTATTTAGACCTTAAATTAAACCAAAAGATGCTATGCAACACTCAGACCCTTCACTTCTAAGAAACAAACACAACATACACCACTAAAGTTGTCGAATGCCACTCGAAAAGGTGCTCTCAGATTTCTTGGTGGAAATGGGGTGTTTCGACCTTGGGCCTTCACTTCAAATCACTTCCCAGATGGTTTTAAGACTCTAAATTAACTTCTAAAGTTGGTAAGACTCAGGGGCCTTACTCCTAAAGGTTTACAAAGGTCAAAACTCTCGCCGAAGTCCCTGCGAGCAACAGTTTGCACGACCTGTGCTCTTTGACATAAATCTCGACTTCTACAAAGGGTTTTCTAACAAAAACACTTTTCATGGATTCTTAAGACCTAAAACTAACTCTCAGACTTGGTTTCAGGCCAAGGCCTCACCTAGGCCTCTCTAGGCTTCTGCCCAAAGTTGACTCTACCCAGCCCCCACTAGAATTCAAACTGCTCTATTTTTACTTACATAAAACCCACTTTTATCATTCAATTTTTAATTCTGAAGGTTTGTTAAGCTTCCTAGGGATGATTATACTTATTTACGCCAAGGCCTTGTGAAGGCCTAGTCTATGGCATGGTTATAATCGACCAAAGTTCAAGTTTACCCAGCCCTGCCCTATTCTGAGTTGATCTTGGTTATGGGGTGTGCACCTACCTAAATGCAAGTGTCTTGTTGAACCAGGGCTATTGGACTCAAGTATAACTCAAGTCCTAACTCCAGTAAACTTGGGCCTGGCAAGGCCTTACCAAAACTCACCTAAAACAGCCTATACTTAGGATGGAAAAATCTGCTACTTAGTGTCTAGTGTACCCCCTTCCACCTTAACTCCCATTCCAACACCAAAACCAACATGCAACCCAACAAACCTAATCTATAACATGTAGAACCCTACTTACTATCATTTTATGGGAAATAAGAGTATGAACCTAGCCATATAAATTGGTTACCAAGTCAAACATAAAGAGCATAACAAGGTAGATTTTTACATATAAGATTTTTAAGCAAAATTCTGAACCAAAAATATAAGGTATAAACTTGATGGCTACAAGATTTAATCATAACTCATTAAGGCAAATAACATATTATCATTTTAGAGCAAAAACCGTGGCATGCATTGCACAAAACTCACATTCAAATCATATAACACATTTGTTCGAAATATCACTTATACTACGACATGCAAGCATTAGCTTCAACTTTTAGTGTAAAAATCATAGCATGCAAGAATAGAAAATTTATAAAAACACATTTTAAAAGATCATAGGTTATTTAAAAGTCACATGCAAAGATTCTTTCTTTTTGTAAAATAAATAAAACTAACATACAAACCACAAGATTCATTCGGCTCCTAAGGACTCATTGCCGAATGCTTGAGACCAAGATCATGGCTTGAAAGTAGAAGTAAAACACTTCATCAAGACCATATCTTGCTCAAGTTTTATAAGCCACAATTAGTTCAACTCTATATTCACAAGAATCAAAGTTAAACTTTTGGCTTTAACTACATGCAACTAAGAAAATTCACCTTAAATGATGATATAGAACCAAGTCAATTTGTCATTTGCTTAGAGGAGTTGATAGATGCAAAAAGATGAAGATTTAAAGATTGGATGAGTAAAGGAACAGAATTTAAAGATTCTATAGAAGAACAAAAAAAAATACAAACAGGAGAAGAAGATAACAAAATAAAGGAAAAAACGTGGATAAAAATCGCGAAAGCCTGGGATTTTGTTCATTACCCACAAGCAACAAGAAGTTTAATTTTAATAATTCAATCTATTTTTAGAAAGGAAAAACTAAAGAATCCCCCTTTTCTATACCATACTATTTTCTATCAAAGCAGTTCGAAATACATAAATTTTTTTATTCCGGACTCTGCGTAGTCAGTGAAAATTTTTAAAAATAAAAGATATTTGATATAATGATAGAAAAGAATATTCATTACCTAAATAAAGCAGTTCTTTCAGGCAGTCATTGATTCGTCGAAAAGGGGGATACTTGCTTCGAATTTTACCAATTATACTATATCTGGAAACAATAGAATTTTGTTAATGAAAAGGAAAAAAAATGAGAGGGGAGGGGGTTGAAGACGCGGCCGAGAGAGAGGGAAGGAGAGAAGAGAGGATGGAGTGAGGTGTTGGTGAAGAAAAATGAGGTGAGTAGAATGTTTAACTTGTTTTTATCTTACCAAAATGGTAGTGGAGATTTAACTTACCATTTTAGCCTTCATGCACTAATAGCTAGCTTTTGCATGCAAGGTTTTATTGGTCTTTTGCTTGGTCAAATGGAGTTAGTGGGGAGTGAAAGGACAGTCCTACCCTTGGTCTCTATTTGAGTGGAATTTACATGCAAGGGTATGCTTGTAATTTGATAACAAATAAAAGTAAAATTTAAAAGAATGATTTTTAGTAATTAAAATACAAATCCATAAATCACCAAATAAATATCATACATACTATGAGATTTTAGATATTTAATAAAATTATTTTAAAAGAATTCGAACAAAAATTTATATTAAAATAATTTTTTGTATAGTATTATACTAACAAATAAATCATGAAAATTATACTTAACACATTATAAATTACACAAATAATTGCAAGTAAATTAATTATATTCCACAATACTAAAATAAAAATTTATCGCCTAATCGTAACTAATCAAATATTACTAACTTGCGAGAAATCTCTATTATTTACTAATCGTGTAACGAAAATCTTAATCGCAAACAAAATTTACACGCTTAAAATATTCCAGCAACACTCACAATGCCATACGACAAAATTATACACAATATATAACAAATTTGCATAATCGGCCTTATAACCCAGAATATTTAGGAATTTATATATCGCACTTATAAAAATAACTCCAATATTTACCGGTTGTCACATCCTCTCCCCCTTATAGGATTCTATCCTCAGAATCTAGGAGAATAATTG
Source organism: Apium graveolens (assembly GCF_009905375.1). Classification (NCBI taxonomy): domain Eukaryota; kingdom Viridiplantae; phylum Streptophyta; class Magnoliopsida; order Apiales; family Apiaceae; genus Apium; species Apium graveolens. Next base: position 164,638,092 of record NC_133655.1, read on the forward strand.
AGGATATCGATTTCGCATTTCAAATTCTAATTCCCACGTTGTTTCTTCGACTTTAGGATTTCTCCACAATACTTTTACCAAACTTACTGATTTATTTCTAAGAATTTTCTCTTGTCGATCCAGTATCTGCACAGGTTGTTCTTCATATGATAAATCAGCCTGAGTTTCCACTGGTTCAATTTCTATCACATGATTGTCGTCTGGATTATACTTCTTCAATGACGAAACATGAAACATATTATGCACGTCCTGATATTGTGGCAGTAAGGCTAACTCATAAACAACTTTCCCTACTTGGTTCAAGATTTCAAAAGGTCCAATGTATCTTGGCTCTAACTTCCCTTTCTTACCGAATCGGGTCAAACCCTTCCACGGTGATAACTTTAGCAACACAGCTTCCCCAATTTCAAATTTCACATCCTTCCGGGCGGGGTCCGAATACTTCCTTTGTCTATCCTGAGCAGCACTGAGTCACTTCTTGATCGCAGTAACAGTGTCCTTCATTTGCTGAATCAGTTCAGGTCCATAAATCTTTCCTTCTCCAACTTCATCCCAACTCGTCGGTATTTTACACTTTCGTCCGTATAACGCTTCGTATGGTGGCATGCCAATACTGGAATGGTAGCTATTGTTATACGAGAATTCTATGAGTGGTAGATGATCGTCCCAATTTCCCGAAAAATCAATTGCACAGCTTCACAACATATCTTCAATGGTTTGGATTGTTCGTTCACTTTGGTCATCGGTTTGTGGATGATATGCCGTACTCATGTCTAATTTCGTCCCAAGGTTTTCTTGAAATTGCCTCCTAAATCTCGAGTTGAATCGCGGGTCTCTATCTGAAACTATTGATATAGGTACACCATGACATAACACGATTTTGCGTACATATATATGAACTAGTCTGTCTAACGAAGACTTCTCATTGATTAGAAGAAAATGAGCTGACTTCGTAAGGCGGTCAACTATCACCCAAATTGCGTCATGTCCAGATCGTGTTCGCGGTAATCCCACTACAAAATCCATGGCAATATTTTCCCACTTCTATTCTGGAATCTTCAATGGTTGAATCAAACCACTTGGTTTCTGATGTTCTGCTTTCACTCTTTGGCATGTGTCGCATTTTGAAATCCACTCCGCAATCTCCCTTTTCATGTTCGGCCACCAAAAACTATTTTTCAAATCATGGTACATTTTGGTACTTCTCGGGTGAATCGAAAATATTGAGTTGTGTGCTTCTTGCAAATTATCTTTCTTCAATTCAGTCACATTTGGAATCCAAATTCTTGTCAAAAATCTCAACACACCTTGTTCGTCTTTTTGTGTACATATCTCTTCTCCTATCAACTGATTATTCTCTTGAGTCATTACTTCATCTTGGCATTTCTTTATCCTTTCTAGTAGTGTCGGTTGAAAAGTAATGGCATAACACATTTCTTCCACTCTCCCATGATTACAAAGCTCTAATTGCAATTTTTCAACTTCATCAGATAATTCCTTCGGCATCGTTATCATATTTAATCTTTCCTTCCTACTCAAAGCGTCTGCTACCATGTTGGCCTTTCCCGGATGATATTGTATCAAAAAATTGTAGTCTTTGATCAATTCCAACCATCGACGCCGCCTCATATTTAGCTCCTTCTGAGTAAAGAGGTACTTCAGACTCTTATGACCGGTGTATAGCTCACACTTTTCCCAATATAAGTAGTGTCTCTATAGTTTCAAAGCAACCACTATCGCAACTAATTCTAAGTCGTGATTCGGGTACTTCTATTCATGTGGTTTAAGTTGCCTTAAAGCATACGCTATCACCTTCCCGTGTTGCATCAATACGCATCCAAGTCCTTTGTTAGAGGCATCACTGTATATCACAAAATCTCCCTTGTCGTCTGGTAATGCTAAAACCGGAGCAGTTACCAATCTCTGCTTTAATTCTTGAAAACTATTTTCGTATTTCTCCGTCCATTCAAACTTCTCATTCTTCCTTGTCAATTTGGTCAAGGGTATGACAATCTTCGAAAAATTCTTTACAAACCTTATGTAATATCCTGCTAGTCCCATAAAACTTCTCACTTACATTGGCATCTTCGTTCTCTCCCAATTCATTACCGTTTCGATCTTTTCAAGATCTACTCTAATTCCTTCTCTTCCAACAATGTGTCCTAGAAATCTTACTTCAACTAACCAAAACTCGCACTTCGAGAACTTGGCATATAATCTCTCCTTCCGTAGCACTTCCAAGACTATTCTTAGATGTTCTGCCTGATCAGCTTCTGTCTTTCAATATACCAGAATATCATCAATGAAAACTATGACAAACTTGTCCAAATACTCCTTGAATACTCGATTCATTAAATCCATGAAAGCAGCTAATGCATTCGTCAACCCAAAAGCCATAACGAGAAACGCGTAATGTCCATATCTTGTTCGAAAAGCTGTTTTCTGTATGTCTTCAGACTTAATCTTTAATTGGTGGTATCCTGATCGTAGATCAATCTTCGAAAAATAAGAGGCTTCCTTGAGTTGTTCAAACAGATCATGAATTCTAGGCAAAGGGTATCTATTCTTAATCGTCAACTTTTTCAATTCTCGATAATCTATACAAAGTCTCATGCATCCATCCTTCTTCTTCACAAATAACACTGGCGCCCCCACGGTGAAATACTTGGTCTTATAAATCCCTTGTCTAGTAATTCTTGTATTTGCTTTGCTAATTCCTTCATCTCCGTGGGTGTCATCCTATATGGAGCTTTCGAAATGGGTTTGGTGCCAGGTGCAAGGTCTATTGTAAATTCAATTTGTCGGTCCGGGTGTAAGCCATGAAGTTCTTCAGGAAAAACTTCCAAAAAATCTCTTACCACTGGAATGTCTTCTGGATTAGAAACTTCTCTATCCTTATCAACTACATATGCCAAATACGCCTCGCATCCTTTTCGAATGAACTTCTTTGCTTGTATCGAGGTAAGAAATGTCTGATTTACTTTTGGCCCTTGAACATTACTTTCTTACCTTGAGGTGTACTTAATACTACTCTTTTATCTTTACAATCTATTTGAGCACTGAAACTTGATAGCCAATCCATTCCTAAGATCACGTTGAATTCGCCTAATTGGAAAAGAATAAGGTTCACTAGAAAAACGTGTCCGGTTATCTCTATTGAACAATGAGGGAAAATACGATTTACAGATACTCTATCTTGATTAGCTAAGATAATGGATAAGGGTTCATGCATCAATTGGGTTTCACAATTCAACTTATCAACAAAAGATTACAAAATAAATGATCTGGTGGCTCCCGAATCAATCAACACTTTAGCACTAGCGACATTCACAGAAAGCGTACCTGACACCACATCGGAACTTTGAATTGCATCCTTCACGTTTATGTTGAAAGTTCTTGCTTGAGCTGGATAAGTCAAAGCTGGGCGATTTGAAGATGATGATATCTGAGGTTGATTGAGAGATATTGGGAATGATGGGGTTGGCATATGAGTTACTTGATTCACAAGGTAGGGTACAGTAGTCAGTTGCATCATTTGGTAATTACCCACTCATTCGTATTCTCGTGACACATGTCTTGCCCCACACTTATAACAGGTGATGTTGGCCTTTTGATTCTTGCATTCATGAGCATAGTGGCCCTTCGTATGACACTTGAAGAAAACTATATTCACCTTATTGCAGATTCTCGTATCGCCTATTACAAATCTTACATTCCGGAATTGATCCTTGCGGGGGTTTCTGTCCACTGGTTAATTGAGATCTCATTTCTTGTGATTTATTCCCAAATTCTTTCTTCTTGAAGTTTTCGGGTCCACTCTGAGGTTTAAACCTTTGATTAGTCCTCTGATTATGGCCCCTGTAACTTGAGCCTTCTTCTCCTGTTTTAATTCTTCTTTTCTTATTGCATTTCTCCTTTTGATTTTGCTCTTTCTCGCCTTCAATTACCATTGCCTTCTGAACCACTTCATCATAGGTGGTCAACTCAAAAGCTGCCACACGACTCCTTAACCAAGGATTCAATCCTTGCTAGAACCTTTTTGCCCTTTTCTCTTCAGAATCAACATACTCTCCCACAAACCTAGAAAGTTCTGTAAACTTTTTCTCATATTCACCGACCGTCATGTTGTCTTGCTTTAACTCAAAAAACTTCATCTCCATTTGTGTTTGCATAAAGCAAGGAAAATACTTATCCAAGAACATTCTCTTAAACCTATCCCAAGTAATAACTCCAGCTTCTTCTAAAGCTTTTGCCGACTCCTACCAATAGTTTGGTTCACCTTTAAGAAAGTAAGTGGCATAATCCACCTTCTGATTATCTCCAACATTTGTTAAGGCAAAGGCCTTTTCGATTTCCTTAACTCAAGCATGAGCTTCTACCGGGTCTTGTGTTCCTTTGAATTATGGGGGTTTTACAGATTGAAATGTTTTAAAAGTAGTGACACCTTCTAGGGGTGGTTAAGGGGGTTGCATTTATTGAAAAAGTAGTTGTTATTGGGCTATGGTAGCTGTTTGTTGGCGCACCAACTCCACAAGTTGTGCAATATTAGAGTTTTAATTTTCTCCGTCATTTTCTTGGTTATTTGTAGGTCTTCCACGGGCTCTTCTAGGTGCCATTTTCTGAAATAAGAGTTATACAGTTTGAGTGATACAGAATTAGGGTATAATTTTGCAGTCATCATGGTATACAGTTTTCAAACAATAAAGGTGATGCATGGTGATAAGCAAGAAATTTTAAAGGAGCAATTATAAGAATCAAAGAAAGTGCATAACTGAATTTAACATGGTTCAAGTCGAAAGGTACGAATCACAAGGTACAAATACGATTACAGATCCGAATGAAAATAGTACGAGATTCTAGAAATGGAAACAAATAACATGGTTATAAAAGGAACAGCCTAATCCAAGCAACTAAAGGTCAAGTCTCCTAGAGCTCGTCTTAAGCCTCCTCCTCGGACTCCTCCTCGGACTCCTCCTCGGGTTCCTCCTTAGACTCCTCCACACGGATCCTTGCAATGTCGGGGGTAGTGTCCTCACGTATCATCTTGACTACACTCCCAAGCTCATCCACTATCGTCTGCACAGTAATCTGACTGGTCCGGTCGCAGTGCACAGGCATCTCCTCCAATCTTGATGTGGCCACCGGGATTAATGATTTGAGCCTAGAAATGGTTTTCCCCTTAGGTCCATCGCCCATCACTTTCTTACTGGCATAGAGCTCCTCAAGACGTTCCATCAGCCTGATATACTTTCCTTGGAGAAAGTCATGATGCATCCTAAAGTCAGCATAGACAGAAAATGGAATTATGTCGCTCAGCGGAATAGAAGATGATGAATGTGCACGTTGCTGTCAAGTAATATATATATATACAAAGGTCAGATACGATTTATTCGAATGTCGCGTATTAGCACTCCTGATAATAATAATATATATACTCATACTTCATATGGTCCAAATTGGGCAGTCCAGGGACTCTAAACCTAGGCTCTGATACCAAAAACTGTCACACCCCAACTACCACACACACATACTAAATAAAAGGGAACCTTAATTATTACAAACTTATAAGTCCGAAGGACGATAATAATCTAATATAACCAAAATAATAACAATTCCAAGATCTTTACAAGTTCAGAGTTTGGAACAACCCTTCTAACTAATACCACGATTACATACTGGCAGATTCTGCCTAAACTATATATATTCTACCTTCACCTTCAAATGATATTCACCCTGCCTACCGGTTGACTTACGGGCGGTCAGCTTGGTACGAACCATGATTGCTAGATGTAGAACAGGGTTAAACACAAGAAAATGAGCTACAACACTCAGCAAGTACTAGTCATTCTACTACGCAAGACATTATCTCAAAATCACGAGTTCATAAATCAAGGGGTTATGGATACTGGTAAGAATGACAATAAGAAACATGAAGTTATAATATGAAGACATGTTAAAATTATAGCAATTGAAACATGGTATATGGAATCATGATATCGGGAAACATGTTATAGTATAAAGACATGGTAGAATCATAATAATCAAAATAAGGCATATGGTATCATGGCATCGGGCAATCATGTTATAAATATCAAATCATCAAAATTATTTTAGGACGCTACGAATTGCAGCCGGTGATCAGCCGCGAAATAATCCTGAACCTCGCTGCGTTCTCAAATATAATGGGATCCCTAGGCTATATGTGAGCCTATCAATAACGTTAAAAGTACTTGCATCTGGGTCCAATCCACTAAGATAAGAAAACATTTATTTTATTTTTATTGATTTATAACATGGATGCCGAGGAAAGATTGGGTATCAACGTAATTGAATTAGATTCAAGGGAAGAACATTTAAAGGTAAAGTACAAATCAAGCTAAGAGTGATTAACGGAAGTATTGGAAATAATTATGGACATGGGGTTGTTATAACTAAGCATTCATGGGAAAGGTATATGTGTGCAACAGTTATAAGAATAAAGAGGTAAGTAACTTGCCAACAATTATAAGCATAAGAAAGTAGTAACTTGCCAACAATTATAAGCATAGAAAGTTGTAACTTGCCTTCCAATAGTTCTAAAATTATTCGATCTTGACGGCACGAGTCTTCCCCTTCGTTTCGGAACCTACATATTATATTAATCTCATTACTATTCACCCTTTATCGACTTATAAGCCTATAAGCTTCTAGACTAACCTTTACCCCTATTATAATTATGATTACACAAACTTATGATTACACATAACTTAATCGCATACAATTCAAGTAATCCACATAGTCACACAATCACGTAATGGCATGGCATATGATACTTAGCTATTATTACCTAAATCTTTAAGAACATAAGCAAATAACACATAAGAACTATTACCAATGCTTCAATCTATCTATTCTGACCTTAACTTAAATCAAAAGATGTTATGCAATACTCAGACCCTTCACTTCTAAGACCCAAACACAACATACACCACTAAAGTTGTCGAATGCCACTCGAAAGGGTGCTCTCGGGTTTCTTGGTGAAAATGGGGTGTTTCCACCTTGGGCCTTCACTTAAAATCACTTTCCAGAGGGTGTTAAGACTCTAAACTAACTTCTAAAGTTGGTAAGACTCAGGGTCCTTACTCCTAAAGGTTTACAAAGGTCAAAACTCTCGCTGAAGTCCCCCGCGAGCAACAGTTTGCACAACCTGTGCTCTTTGACAAAAATCTCGACTTCTACAAAGGGTCTTCTAACAAAACCACTTCCCATGGATTCTTAAGACCTATACCTAACTCTCAGACTTATTTCAGGCCAAGGCCTCACCTAGGCCTCTCTAGGCTTCTGCCCAAAGTTGACTATGCTCAGCCCCCACTAGAATTCAAACTGCTCTATTTTTACTTACATAAAACCCACTTTTCTCATTCAATTTAAAATTCTGAAGGTTTTTTAAGCTTTCTAGGGATGCATTATACTTATTTAAGCCAAGGACCCATAAAGGCCTAGTCTATGGCATGGTTATAATCGACCAAAGTTCAAGTTTACCCAGCCCTGCCCTGTTCTGAGTTGCTCTCGGTTATGGGCGTGTGCACCTACCTACATGCAAGTTTCTTGTTGAACCAATGCTACTGGACTCAAGAATAACTCAAGCCCTAACTCCAGTAAACTTGGTCCTATCAAGGCCTTACCAAAACTCACCTAAAACAACCTATACTTAGGGTGAAAAAATCTGCTACTTAGTGTCTACTATACCCCCTTCCACCTTAACTCCCATTCCAACACCAAAACCAACATGCAACACAACAAACCTAATCTATAACATGCACAACCCTACTGACTATCATTTTATGGGCAATAAGAGTATAAACCTAGCCATATAAATCGATTACCAAGGCAAACATAAAGAGCATAACAAGGAAAATTTTTACATATACGATTTTTAAGCAAAATTCCGAACCAAAAATACAAGGCATAAACTTGATGGTTACAAGATTTAATCATAACTCATTAAGGCACCTAGAATACTAGCATTTTAGAGCAAAAACCGTGGCATGCATTGCATAAAAACTCATATTTAAATCACATAACACATTTGTTCGAAATATCACTTATACTACGACATGCAAGCATTAACTTCAACTTTTAGTGTAAAAATCATAGCATGCAAGGATAGAAACTTTGTAAAAACATATTTTAAAAGAATATAGGTTCTTTAGAAGTCACATTCAAAGCTTCTTTCTTTTTGAAAAATAAATAAAACTAACATACAAACCACAAGATTCATTCGGCTCTTTGGGAGTCATTGCCGAATGCTTGAGGCCAAGATCATGGCTCGAAAGTAGAAGTAAAACACTTCATCAAGACCATCTCTTGCTAAAGTTTTATAAGACACAATTATTTCAACTCTATATTCACAAGAATCAAAGTTAAATTATTGGCTTTAACTACATGCAACTAAGAAAATTCACCTTAAATGATGATATAGAACCAAGTGAATTTGTCATTTGCTTAGAGGAGTTGAAAGATGCAAGAAGCTGAAGAAATGAAAAGGAAAAAAAATGAGAGGGGAGGGGGTTGAAGGCGTGGCCGAGAGAGAGGGAAGGAGAGAAGAGAGGATGGAGTGAGGTGTTGGTGAAGAAAAATGAGGTGAGTGGAATGTTTAACTTGTTTTTATCTTACCAAAATGGTAGTGGAGATTGAACTTACCATTTTAGCCTTCATGCACTAATAGCTAGCTTTTGCATGCAAGGTTTTATTGGTCTTTTTCTTGGTCAAATGGAGTTAGTGGGGAGTGAAAGGACAGTTGTAATATCCGGGATATATCGTGTAATTATTTTTGATATTATTATGTGTGCCCAGTATCTATTCTGTGAGTTAATTGTTAAGTGTTATCTGTACTTGAATATTCAAAAATAATATTAATTGAGTATTTTAATTTTTATATATCCAAAATAAAATATAGATAATTGTCATATCTTCCTAATTATTTTTATGTTGATTTATGGATTTATAAGAATCATATGAAATTTCTAAAATCTTTTTCCGGGTAATTAAAATCTATTTTATAAAAACAGGAACCAACCGACGTCAACCGTTGTTACGTTTTTGGAACCCGAAACTCTTCCGAGAACTCCTTCCTAACCTAATTGTAATATTCCGAGCATTTTCAATGTTTCGACTTTTTCGATCCGGCTTACGGTTTGTCCTGCGCGGGTCCCGGCACAACATTTTCGATACAATATTCGTTTCGGTAAATCAATAAAACCCGTATTTTCGATAAACGGGAGCTTTTTATTAAACTATCCCAATTATCACTTCGTAATACGTGTAACCAGGCGCTGAGACCAAGACCGCAGTACAAATTGTACTAATTTGGATAATTATCCCGAAAACCGATACCGTTTGGATCAGTTTTTACAAATAAACATACCGTTTTATATCCGGAATGATCCAACGGGATACAAATTTTCCATAATTATAAATAGCCTTTTACCGTATTTTATTTCGTATCAAAATCATTTGCAGATAGTTAATTATATAATTTTCAGAGAAAAACCCTAATTACATAAACTGTTCTAAGAATCAAACAGGAAAACGAAGGCGTTACCGATCTCTGTTTTTAAAGCTTGAGTAACCAAAACGAAGGATTTGAGGTGTTCTATCAAATTCTGAGCTTTATTTCACTGCAGAAATCAAGGTTATTTTTCTAAAAATTTATTTATTTTCGAATTTATTTTATTAAAAATATGAATTTTTGTTCGGATGATTGTTTGTATGATTTGATGATTGCATGTTGTAGAGCTTGTTTTCCTGATGATTTTCATATGTCATACGTCTGATTTGGAGTTCAATAACATGTTCAAATTTGAGTTTAATTTTCGAATTTCAAAATTAGGGTTTATAACCCGTATGAATGTTCTTAATTGAAATTTGGGGGTTTCTTATTCTGTGATAGATTGATGATGTGTTATAGTGGGTTGTGTTCTCTGTGAAATTTGCAATCTAGTCGTATAAGTTTCATGAACCAACGAGGTCTGTAGAGAAGGGAGTTGTGTTTTGAAGTTTTTCGATGTTCGCCGGAAACTGGAAAACTTCACGGCCAAATTCCGGCCAACTCAGGGATTGTTAGGATGAATTGATTGCATGGTTGTGTTCCTGATGTTGTGTAGATGTGATCTGGAGGTGTTGGTGGGGTGAGGACGCCGGGACCGTGTTCTCCGGCGAACCCGACTGTTTTCTGGCGAAGAGCTGCAAAATTACAGTTTGGTACCCCAACTTTTGAAAACGATGCAGTTTGGTCCCTGTAGTTTCCAGACTTTGCAAATTTAGGATTCCTGTTTATAAAATGTTTAAAAATCATATTTCTTATTTATTTTTATTATAAAAAATCGTTTTTAATTTCTGAAAATTCTGAAAATTATTATTTTAATTCTGAAAATTATTTTTAATTCACAAATAAATCTAAATTAATTAGTTAATTAATTTCAGTTAATTTCTAATTGATTAATTGGTCAATTAATTCGAAAATTAATTGATTAATTGATTTAATTAATTATTAATTGATTTTAATTAATTATTTAATTAGATTTAATTATTTAAAAATGATTTAAAAATTCTGAAAAATAGTTTCGAGCTTTAAAATATTATTCTAAATTATTTCCAAGGCTCGATAATTATTCTAAAAATTATTTCGGAGCCAGAATGGGCCAACCGAACCCTGTTTATTAACCCGAAATTGATCCAACGACCCGTTTTAATTCTGAAAAATGTTTTAAAAATCATTTTAAATACCCGAAAACATATTTATGACCCGAGACTTCTTTATAGATGATATGTCATTGATTACGTGATGTATTATGTGTTATACGTGACCTGTTGTTTGACTATCGGTCTATATATTCGGTGTTTACTTGGTTATTGCATAGATTTCAATCCGTTAATCGGATTTGGGTAAAACGAAGGGTAGATAGAAGTATGTGTTGAATAGAATCCTGTGAGTTGATGATTGATAGATGCTTATGATATGTGAGCAGAAGAGGCAAGGCGTAGGAAAGTGAAACAGGTAGTTGAGGAGTAAGACGATTGTGATTGAAAGCAAGTGCAGGATAGTAAGCTAATATCAGGCAAGTGTTCTGAACTTTCTCGAGATATTGTAATTCTTGATAGTCTTGTTGACATTGCAAGTGCTTTGAAGCACGGAAACCTAAATCCTGATTTCAGTTATTGTTCTTGAGCTATGAACCATATTCTTTCTAATCCATTGATTATTGTATACCCAAACAAGAACCACAAATCTACGATACTACTCCCCAAATACATACAAACTAAATACCAGACACTGAACTGAATTATTATATACTCAATCCATGATATCTTATGCTTTGAAAGACCAAATCCTTGAAACCCTGAAACGTTGTTTCCTTTGTTATCCAATTCTTTCATTACCCAGCATTCAAGCTTTGAAAGTACCTTGTTGATCCTTACAAGGATTGAAACCCTTTCATTGTTAAACATTTATTGTTGTTAATGATTTCGGTTATTGTTTATTATTGCATATTCTGTTATTATGTTAGAATTGGATTGTTTTTATAAAATTGTGGACCAGATTCGTGGTCAGACCATATAATGGTCAAGTTAGGCCAATGTGTGCCTTGGATCCAGTAGTTAGAGCAATGCTGTGTGCCTTGCTCGGGGTTAGTGCATGACTGATCAGCAGCCTAACCTTGGTTTTAAATTAAAAGTATAATATCCAATTCTAAATCATAATCCATTGTTCACTTGATATCATAACCATATTCACCTGATGATCATTATTCTCAGTTTTGTCATTGTGACTTGCTGAGCTAGTTAGCTCATTTGTGCGATGTTGTTTATATTCTTTCCAGTTAAAAAGGAACCAGTTGGTAAAGAGGATCCCCAGTCCAGCGCGAGAGCTAGGGGTTCAGGTTGAGAAAGCTAAGCTAGTAGGCTTCTTTTGGAATAATTTAAGTTTGTAAAAGTTTGTAATAATGTTTAATACTCAGTTTGAATTTGAAATAGTTGGGATTTGAACGGTTTGTAATATATTAGTGTGTTTGGCTTGTGTGCATACTTTAACCTGTTGCGGTCCGTGGTGATTGGTAAGTAGGGTCATTGCATATATTATTATTATTATCTTTATTATTGTTATAAGCAGGTTATAATTAAGGTGTTTGTGTGGACCCCAAACTTCTGACCCGGGTTTGGAGGGCGCCACAACAGTCCTACCCTTGGTCTCTATTTGAGTGGAATTTGCATGCAAGGGTATGCTTATAATTCGATGACTAATAAAAGTAAAATTTAAAAGAATGATTTTTAGTAATTAAAATAAAAATCCATAAATCACCAAATAAATATCATAAATACTATGAGATTTTAGATATTTAATAAAATTATTTTAAAAGAATTCGAACAAAAATTTATATTAAAATATTTTTTCACATATTATTATACTAACAAATAAATCATGAAAATTATACTTAACACATTAAAAATTACACAAATAATTGCAAGTAAATTGATTATATTCCACAATACTAAAATAAAAATTTATCGCCTAATCGCAACTAATGAAATATTACTAACTTGCGAGAAATCTCTATTATTTACTAATCGCGTAGTGAAAATTTGACTCGCGAATAAAATTTACACGCTTAAAATATTTCAGCAACACTCGCAATGCCAAATGACAAAATTATATACAATATATATTGAATTTGCATAATCGGCCTTATAACCTAGAATATTTAGGAATTTATATATCGCACTTATAAAAATAACTCCAATATTTATCGGTTTTCACAATTTTGGCTACTTTTTCAATTTGAAGAACAGTTATACTGTGAATATATAACTGTGTTTGATTTGGCTATGATGCTGAATGAAAGTATTGAAAAAATCAAAACACAAAGTAATCAAATACAAGTATTTAAAAATATTCTGGTGGATTGAACTTTTCCATCAGAGATATATATTAATATGAGAACTCTGTGATGCAATGTTTGCACACAGCTGCTTACAAGTTGAACTTACAAAGAATAGAGAAATTATTTACAGATGTAGCTTTATCTATTTCTCTAGTAATTACTTACTAACTTGGATACTTTTTAACTTCCTACCCTTTGGTTTATATATCACCAAGTTATATGATAAAAAGATAAACAAATAAGACAAAATGTCTCTAGTCTAATTTCATGTTGTTTCATTTCTCCATCCAACATCTTTGAATAACTTCAGTTTAGCATGGAAGTGGAAATGCTTCTTTGTTCTCTAAAACCTATAAGTAGGCTGCCACATTCCATTTTCATACAATCAACGCATGTGACTGTCAAGTCACTATCAACTGCTCTTTTGAATTTGTACATACGTTGAGAGTCTGGTTGAACATCCGTTGAAGTTTTAGTTGATCATCCGTTGAGAGTCTGGTTGAACATCCGTTGAGATTTTAGTTGATCATCCATTGAAGCCTTGTAGAACATCCGTTGAGACTATCTTCATAGCAGTTAACTCCATTTTACTTATACAAAATTACAAGGCATCTAATATTTACAATTAGCCGACCTATCTTAAATATTAATCTAGTAGTCAACATGACTTAAAACATTCTACAACATCTAGTTATCTAAGGTATTACAATATGTAGAAATGTGCTACTAATCTTATTGATATATAAGCTACCCTTTCAGCGGATGTTTAAAGTAATCATATGTTGAAAGCTACAGATTCACTGAATTAAATCTACTAAGTGTTTTGTTCAACATATCATCAAGTGCACAACATATTTCTGACAATTACTCTCATAAAATAAATATTATACATATTGATAGCTTATAAAAATATTTATTTATATATATATATATAAATTATTTGATCTTGAAATATATTTCAAATAGTTATATAAATGTATATATATATATATATTATCTATTGATATTTCATAAAAGAGTTATTTTTTATGTAAATATCTATAAGTATATATGTCATCTTTAAATCTATTTATAAAGATATATATATATATATATATATATATATATTTCTTTCTTTCAAAAAATACTCTTACAAATTTATATATATATATAAAGAAATATTTTGTTATTTCTGGACCAGCCCAATAAAGATATAGTAAGCCCAAAATTTTTAAAGCCCAAATAGTATTTATATAGTTGGATAAATATATATATATATATATATATATCCAAAACTTTTTGAAAAAACAAAAAACAACTCCTTGTTTTTACTCAGGCCCAGCCCAATTTCTTAACCCTTTTATAAAAACGGATTAATCTGGACCACTGATCCTTTAATAGGGTTAATCTTGGCTATTGATTTTTCTTAAATATATACAAAATTTATACTGTTTCTACAGTATATTCACGGCCTCATCTTTACCCTACCTCTCTTTCTCTCTCTTTCTCTTGAGCAAGATTGAAGTTGTACGTATAACTCAATAATATTGGTTTGGATAACTCCACATAGAACAAGGACTTTGAAATAATCTATATTCCACTAGGATCCGTACAGATTGTTTAATTGGGTAAATGCACAAAAGGTTTTGTTAGCTGCAGTGAAGAAGACGTCAACAATGATCTGTATGAAGTTCATTAATATGTTTAGGTATCGGAGGAATAAGGTTGGAGTCATTCGAAACATTTATCAAAAAGTGTGAAGACCTCAACGATTCCTAGTGAAGTTGGTTATATTTGGTAGAAGACTTAAAAGTGGTTTATATGGGTATAATACGAAGGCCCGAGAGCGGAACTAGTCCTCTGTGAACCAGACCCTTGCACGAGACGTCGGTGATCTGTGAAAGAAAACAGAGTATTATTTTTAGGAACACGGTTAAGTGGGATTTGTACTCGAAGAGTTTGGAAATATGTTGAGGTACAACATCATGGAGATTAGAAGGCCTCCAGATACAGAGGAGTACGGCCCGAGGATTTCAAGGATTTATTTTTAATCAATGACTGATTTTTTATTAAATGAATAAATGGAAATTATATCATTTATTTATTTAATTTAAGATCACAAATTGATTTTAAAGAAGTAAATTAAAAATTGATTTTTATTAAATGAATAAATGAACTCAAAACATTTATTTATTTATTTATTTTAATATAAATATTTAAGTTTGAAAAATAAATTAATATTTGATTTTTTAAATATTAAATAAATAAATAAAATCTCAATTATTTATTTGTCTATTTTGATATCAAATATTTTATTTATTTTAGCCATCCAATTAAAACATTGTTTGCATATAACAGGACTACATGTTTTAAAATAAAAGAAGTCAGGATGTGTACAGAATTGATTATCAAATGCAGTTGTTTGATTTTTTATCAAAAGAAAATCGAACTCGGCTTGTACAATAAACAGAGCAATGGTATGTGGTTTGATGTTTGCACGTGGGACCACCTTTCTGATATATGCAAAACAAATGCAAAAGAAAGTGAATGAATAAACATGTTGTACATCTCGGAAAGTGGCAGGGACAGTTCTCTGCTGAGCTCCCGCGCGTAACGCGCTTGTCTCTCACCCTTCAGCCTTTCACCGCGCGTGGCGCTCAAACCACAACCCTCTCTTTTCTTCTTTTGGCGAGTGGATGACAAATTCTCCCTGGCGCTTCTTTTCTTCCGCATGGAGTTGCCCATGAGTAAACAATCAAATGCAATTGCAACAAAAATAACAAACAAGAGTTTTGCGGCTGGTGTCTTTTTTCTCGCGAGTGTGGCGCACGTATGACGACCCACACACTTTTCCTGTGTTGCCTGGTACTCATTAAGCAAAAGAAAATCAAAGGCATGCAACTTCTACTACTCTGAGTCGCCATAGGCGAAATATATTCTAAGGGAAAAACGGCGCTTGTAGTCTCCATAGGGATCAACACAGAAATTCTATTCTAGTCGCCATAAAATATTAATTTCTAGTGTTACTCTCCTCCTGATCGCCACACAATTTTCCTGGTACAAAAAATGTAAGGACTAAAGGCAGTCAAGTACACTCTTCTATCTCCTCAACAATCTACCACATATATTATCAAATTTGCAACAGATTGAATAACAACACTTCTCAGCAAACACTCTAAAAACTCTCTGCAAAATTTTTCTTGGAGAGTTTGTTGATTTCATTTATTGAAATTAAGGAGAGAAGTACTGCCCAATTTAATTCACACCCCATTGAAGTCTAACAATTTGTTACACTCATTATTTGTAGCCTCCTTGTATGTATTGATTATATTTGGACAAAAAGCTATAAATGTTTTGAGTGAAAAAAAGAACCCAAGATTGTTAGCCATTATATTGGTTCTTTTTATAATTGTTGATCCGAATCTTTGTATTAGGAATTGTTAGCAAACCTCCGGGTATTTATACTTTTAAATAAAAAGAATATTTACCCAGAACCTCGTTGTATGTTTGTTTTGTTTTAATTTTGATATTCCGCTGCAATTAATTTTATTAAACGAAGAACATACATTCACCCCCCTATGTATGTACATTTGGACCTAACAATTGGTATCAGAGCTTGTTGATCGAAATACGGATCTGATCCGTTAGATTAGCAAGATTTATTGTTGATTTTGGTTGTATAGAGTCTGGGAGTGCTTTCGGTGTGTAGATCTGAATTGGATTTGTTGGTTTTCACTTGACTGGTTTGAAATTGTTGACTGACTGGGTTATCGTATTTTGAGACGGTATATTGTGAATTTTTCTCAGATCTGAAAAGATGAGTTCTCAGAAAGTTAGTAGTATCAAGGTTCCTCGGTTTGATAAATCGAGATATATTCTATGGAAAAAGAAAATGCTATTATATATTCGGGCGTCGAATCCAGATTATATGATAGTGTTAAGAGAAAAACGACATGTGCCGATGAAGGATTATCCAGAGTTGCCTAATATGAGAATGTCATGTCCTGAAGCTGAATGGAGTGCACGTGACAAAGAACTGATAGCTCTGGATGAAGGCCTACAATTTATTTTGGTGGATTCGATGGATGATGACATGAGTCACCAAATTATGGTCTGTGAGAGCGCAAGGCACATGTGGGAAACCATAGAACTGCTTATGGAAGGAACTGAAGATGTTAGGCAGTATCGATTGGATATTTTAACTTCAAAATATGAGGCCTTTAAGTCCTTGCCTGGAGAAAGTATTACTCAAGTCTTTGAAAGACTGAACAAGCTGTTAAACGAACTAAGTATTCATGGCAAGACTTATCCACAAAGAGAAGTCAACAGGAAGTTTATGCTAGTTCTACCTCACCACTTAGAGAACAAGGCTTCATCTGTTCGTGAGCGTGTTGACTTTGAAACTATGACACTTCAGAAATTGTCCGGTAAGCTGAAGAATCATGAAATGGAGCAAGAACAAAGGAAGATTATCTATGATGGTAGCACAGTTGACAACAAGAATGCTGAACTACTCAAGACAACTGCTCTTGTAGCCAGTGGAATCAAAGAGCTTGACATTACTGCTAAAAAGCCTAAGTCTAAAGCTTGACATTACTTAAGACAAATGTCAAGTTAATCTTCTGGATAAGGTTACAAGACAGGGATGGTTGGTAGAAGCAAGTTCAGATGCTATAACTATGATGAGGTTGAGCACTTTGCCACTAAATACAGGAAGCATCAACAAACAAGGGATAAAAGCAAAGTTTATCAGAAGAAGGACTCGGGTAGCTCAAGGAAGTATCCAGTGAAATCTTACATAGTTGAGGGGAAGAGCTGGGATGACACTGATGATGAAGAAGAGCAATATGGAAATCTTGCATTGATGGCAGAATCTTCTTCTCAGGTAACATTTTCAACTATTCGTGCTTTACCTCCAGATAACTTGTGTGAGAATGAACACTGTATCACCTTCAGGCAAACTATCCTAGTGTATGGAAATGTTATTTCTCATCACTATCTTAAGGCACGATGCAGTACAAAGGAATGTATTGAACAACATGATGCCGTAAAAGAAGTGTATAGAAACGTTAGTACTAAACTAAGATGAAATCTGCTTGATGTCAAAGACCTTAAAGTAGAACTAAAGAAAGTTAAAGATGAAAATTATAAGTTAGTTCTAGATAGGTTCAGTGTTGAGAATCTTAAGCAAACCAATAGATATTTAGAGCTTAAGGTCACTAAGCACCTTGAGACAGAGGAAGAGCTTAAGAACAAGAATGCATAATTAGAAACTAAACTGTATGCTTTTACTGATTCTGCAAATCTTGCTAAGAAGCTTATAGCTGATCAAGTAGTAAGTGGAAAAGTTGGGATAGGCCTAGACTACGACGAACTTAAAAAAGCTTCTAAGAAACGAGTAGTTGAAAATGAGCCTGTAGAGAAAGTTGTTAATCCCCCTAGTATACCTCATGTTCTTAAAGAAGCTAAGAAGTCTTTATTTAAGAAAGCTATCGTTGATCCCTTTGATGAAGATAATCTTTATATTCATCATGAAATGCTTGTTGAGGATCTCGAGCTCTCAAGGAGACAAAAGGCAAAAAACCTATGTCTGTTTCTAGTGATTCTGTCTTATCTTTTGCCGGACTAGGTTTTACTTCCAAGAATAAGAAGAATAGAAGTAGAAATGGCAGGATAAGAACTAATGGCCCTAGGAAGTTATGTAATAACTGTGGTTCTGCTGGTCACCTTACTCATGCTTGAAGAAAGGTTAAAGTAGATAATGTTAAGAATGCTTATGTGCATAACATGCCTAACATGCTCAAAGTTTCTAAGTGTGACAAATCTGTTTGCATGCCATGTGTAGTATCTTTCATGCACACTTATCTTAATTCCATACACTCACATAATACATCTCATGATCATGATAAGCATGTTAGTAAGAACACTGGTAGATTACAGACTGTAAGCCCTCCTAAAAGCTAGGAAAGTGGCACCTGTCACCAAGCCTAAAAGCAAGTCTGTTGGTGCTTCTGAAAGTGACAAGGAAATAGTCAATGATAAAGAAAAAATTGTTAAGCCTGTCAATTCTGTTAAGAGAAATGTCATATATTTAAATGCTTCTAAGTCTTCTGGACCAAACTTAGTTTGGGTACCAAAGAAAACTTAATCATCTTTGTTTACAGGGTATTAAGCAGAAGAAGGTCATGTGGATTCTGGACAGTGGATGTTCAAGGCATATGACTGGAGATAGAGCCCTGCTATCAAAGGTGGTTGAGAAAGCTGGCCTAGTAGTTACTTTTGGAGATGACAACAAAGGTTATACTACGGGATATGGCTATTTAGAAATTGACAATGTCATCATTGAAGAAATCTCTCTAGTTGAAGGTCTTATGCATAATCTCCTCAGTATCAGTCAGTTTTGTGACAAAGGATGCGAAGTCTTGTTCAAGAAGTAGAAGTGTTTGATCTCTAATCAGAAGAATGAAAAGCTAACTCTCAATGGAGTTAGAAAGGGTGATTTATTCATAGCTGACTGGAATTCTGCAGATGGTCAAGTAATGTGCTTCTATAGTAAAGCCTCTCCAGATGAAAGTTGGTTATGACATAAGAAGCTCTCCCACTTGAACTTCAAGACCATGAATTCTTTGGTTAAGAGGGAATAGGTGAGAGGATTGCCCGAGATGGAATTCAGTCCTGATGGACTTTGTGAAGCATGTGAGAAGGGAAAGTCAAAGAGGGCATCATACAAGAAAAAGACAGTGACTGACATCACTGAACGACTGCAACTCCTTCACATGGATTTGTTTGGCTCTGTCAACGTCATGTCTATGTCAAGGAAGAAATATGGCTTAGTGATTGTTGATGACTATTTCAGATACACATGGGGGTTATTCTTACATTCAAAGGATGAAGCACCTAGTATGATTAGTGATCACATTAACAAGATTGAGTTAGAAGCTGGAGTGCCTGTACGAACAATCAGATAATAGAAAAGAATTCAAAAATGCAAAGGTGAATAATTTCTGTGTCGAGAAGGGCATCTCAAGACAGTATTCAGTACTAAGGACCCCACAATAAAATGGAGTGGTTGAGAGGAAGAATCGAATATTGGTTGAAGCTACAAGGACTATACTCAATGAAGCCAATCTTCCTACCTACTTTTAGGCTGACGCAGCTAACACTGCATGCTATACTCAAAATAGAACCCTGATCAACAAGGTATATGAGAAGACCCCTTATGAGTTAATGGCCAACAAGAAACCAACAGTGAAATACTTTCACGTGTTTGGAGGAAAGTGCTATGTGCTTTCGGACGATGAGCATCTTGGGAAGTTTGATGCTAAAGCTGAAGAAGGTATCTTTCTGGGCTATTCTCTGGAGTCAAAGGCTTACATGGTATATGTGGTTACTGATCAAAAGGTTGTGGAAAGCCTTAATGTAACATTTAATGACACCAAGCTCCCAAGTATTCAAAAGGAAGATGACAGTGATAATCTTGATATTGAAGATCTTTCTGATGGAGAAGATGAACCTGAAGTTGTTCCAGACAACAATGACAATGATCCTGATAATCATAATTCTGATGCAAATTGTGAAGGTAATGTTCATGAGATAAGTCACACTATCTCAGGGACTAGTCCTCAAGCTTCAGATTCTGGAGATCAAGCTGGAAATAACTCAGGGGGAGCAGAACAAAGAGAAGAACAAGGATCCGGTAGTCAGAGACAACATAATTCTGGAAATGTTGAGTCATCAAGGGAGAGTCTACCAAGACATAGAGTATGGAGTAAAAACCACCCTCAGAACTCAATACCTAGTAATCCTGATAGTGGAGTCAAGACTAGAAGAGCTACATCAAATGAATGTTTCTATTCTGGGTTTCTATCTCAAATAGAGCCAAAGAAAGTAGATAAAGCTCTTGGAGATCCTGATTGGGTGATTTCTATGCAAGAGGAACTCAATCAATTCGAACGTCAGAAAGTGTGGAAGCTTGTGCCCAGACCAAAAGATAAATCAGTGATTGGCACAAAATGGGTTTTTAGAAATAAGCTTGATGAAGATGGAATAGTAACAAGGAACAAGACGAGACTGGTTGCTAAGGGATACTCTCAAGAAGAAGGGATTGACTATGATGAAACCTTTGCACCAATTGCTAGACTTGAAGCCATTAGGATGTTTCTAGCATTTACAGCACATTCAAACTTTAAGGTATATCAGATGGATGTGAAAAATGCTTTCTTGAATAGAGAGCTTGAAGAAGAGGTCTATGTGGAGAAACCCCTGGCTTCATAGATCCCGAGTTTGAAAATTTTGTCTATTTTCTCTTCAAGGTTCTTTATGGTCTAAAGCAAGCGCCAAAAACATGGTATGCCACTCTCTCTGAATTTCTACTTGAAAATGGTTTCACTAGAGGTGTCATAGATAAGAATCTGTTTCATAAAAATCATAAAGATGATACCATATTTGTGCAAGTCTATGCTGACGACATTATATTTGGGTCTACGAATGATGCATTTTGTGCAAGGTTTGCTAAGCTTATGCAGAGTAGGTATGAGATGAGTATGATGGGTGAGTTGAGCTACTTCCTTGGATTACAAGTGACTCAAAAATCAGATGGTATCTTTATTTGTCAAACGAAGTACATCAGAGATCTTCTGAAGAAATATCAGTTGGAAGACTCAACACCTGCAAAAATTCTGATGGCAACTGCCACAAAACTTGATCAACACACGTCTGGTAAGATGGTGGACATCACTTATTATCGAGGCATAATTGGATCATTACTCTAACTGACTGCGAGTCGTCCAAATATTTTATTTTTTTACATGTTTGTGTGCACGGTTCCAAGCTGATCCGAAGGAATCTTATATGATAGCCGTCAAAAGAATTTTCAAATATCTGTAGGGTACACCTAATCTAGGTATCTGGTATCCTAAAGATACGGGCTTTGATCTCATCGGCTACACAGATTCTGATTACGCTGGTTGTAAGATTGATCGGAAGAGTACTTCAGAAAGCTGTCAGTTTCTTGGTTTAGTAAGAAGCATCATTCAGTTTCTACATCTACTGCTGAAGCTGAATACATTGCTGCTGGTAACTGCTGTTCTCAACTTCTTTGGATGAGAAACCAACTCCGAGACTATGGACTTGATTTGAAGAATATTCCTATCTACTGTGACAACACAAGTGCCATAACAATCTCAAACAATCCTGTTCAGTATTCAAGGACCAAACATATTGATATAAGATATCATTTCATTGGAGAGCATATAACGAATGAGATTGTGGAACTTTTTTATGTTCCAACAACGGACCAAATTGCAGACATTTTCACGAAGCCACTTGATGAAGTTACCTTCAATAAGTTGGTTAGTGAACTTGGCATGTTGAATTTGTCCAATTAATTGGAAATTAACAAATATAATTTGGTGCGGGTAAACTTTACCACCCCAATGATGATGTTTTGAGGGGAAAGTAAGTTTACATATCTATTCATTATATGTATCCATGTTTGTAAACTTGTTTTGAAGCTAACTGATTACCATGTATTACATGTTATATGCTAGTGGTAAGTAAGTTAAAATTTTTGATGCAATATATGAGTTGTTTGAATGTTTACATGCTTTATATTTTATCAGATGCAAACACACTTGATATTGATATTTATTCTAGCACTCACACACATCTCATTTGTATTTGCACTTTGATCTAAGACCTTGTAATCTTATTTATAATCTTATCATAATTCTGATTTATAGGTTCAGATCCTATTTTAGATCATGTGCAACTAATTTGAGTTGTTTCTGAGTGATTCTGTATGATTGTTGAGTTTCAGACCCTAGGAAAATCTAACAACAGATTCCTTGATCAATCTGATTCTCTGTTTATACTAGAATAACTCTGTCTGTTTTCTGCTAAATAAATATGCAGCATAACTAGTAATGGTTGTAAAATCATTATGTCAAGAGTAGATTTTAAATTGGTTTAGTCTTGTGTTGACTAATCAATTGGTGCATACCTATTGGATACACTCTTGGCATAATTAATGGCTTGTATGACTTATATGTTGATTCTATGTGTAACTCTGATGATCTTGTTATGCTTATACTCTATTCTAGATATTAAATCTTGATATTTTTCTTATACTCTGATTACCTTATGCAAGTCTTATAAGTTTAAGACAATGTTCACTCTCTTTCCTCTATAGTATTGATCTGTATTGGACTAACTTGAAGTGTTTTGAGCTAATGAGATTTGATTGAGTAGTATTGTCAAAAGAATCAGAAAGTATGATCATTTGAGACATCCTTCATGAATCCTTATTGTGGTAAGCAAAGGTAATAGAACTCTGGTTCTGAAATCACTCTGTTATTGATCACAAAATTCTCTGATATTGTACTTCGGATGTTTGTGATCTTCGACACCCTCAGTGGTTTTAGGAACTGACTAAGAGCCTATCACACCTCATAGGTTCTATCCCAAGTCATTAGAACCAAACACCTCTCAAACAGTATTCCATTACCTTACTTTGATACATCCCACAGATTTTGCTCTGATTCACTTAATTTTCTTGAAATATCAACTCAGTGATCAGACAAAATTACCATTTGGTTTTGGAGTTGTGTTGAGAATGAGGGAGACAGTGCCAAGAAGCACCACATAAGAAAGGAAAGGTCAACCCTACAGCTTTGTCTCTCATAAAGAAGTGGAGTATGTATAACTTGAGACATCTGTAAGCCCATCTGTATTCTCTCAAAAGGATATAGAGCTGAAAAGGCATATAAGCAGTTACTAGGTGCATTCTCCCAACGAGATATTATCTATTGAAAATTCGCCTGTCAGCCAAGGCATCTGTATAAGAGTCACTACTCCTTGGTTAAAATGTTTCTAATGCACATGTGAGATTCACACACACAAGGAAGGTATTGACGCAACAATCATTGTCAAACCATATCAAGGTCAATGACAATAGATTGAAATACTGGATCATGTTCTAATCTTTATCTCTGATTTTGAGTAAGAATATATGATCATGGTTGGTTACTTTGATAAGTCCTCACAGACTTCAGAAGAAATCTTTGATCCCTAATGGTATATCACTGATCATTGGTTATCTTCCCAGAATTCAAATCTGGATATGATTTTGACTTAGTAAAAATAGCAACTTGTAAATGAGGACTCAGATATCAACTGACGAGTTTATAAGGTATACTTCTTCATGGAAGTTGAGGGATATCAGGAATTCTGACACTTAAAAGAATCCTAATTTCCCCTCTCAGAAAGAACATTTATGAATCTCTTAACTGAGAGTTTTCATCCTTGAAGGTGGAAGGAAACTTTTCTATGAAAAGGATTTTCTCACAGGTACACTTGGATGTTTGGAGCTTTGAGTGAGTGACACACTGTGAGACTGAGTGACAAACACTTGAGTGTAGAGTGGAGTGAAACACAAATGTGAGATTACTAAATAGCAATCACACATTTGCACTGTGAGGAATGGTTACCAAATAATCTCTTCACTTGGCTGGTTGATCCTAAGGTTTTACTCTGAATACATTTTAAAGGATTACTCAACTAAGGGGGAGAGATTATAAAGAGATTATGAACTGATAGTGTGTAACTAAGAAGAAGGATTTCTAATTTTATTGTACTAAGGAAAGGGTTCTTCATCTTAGGGGGAGAGATTATTGGGTTTTGTTTCTGGATTTCAAAATGTTTTCTATGTGCTCTGTGGGAAAATCTAAAGATTATTGAAGACAGTGTTTGGAAGACGTATCTATCTGCAATTTTACATAAGGGAGAGAAGAATTTGTTCGCTGTTGAAGCTGAATGCATATAGAAGATGTGGTAGATATAAGATAGTATTATTTCCAAGTCCCGGATTGAAATTTGAAAGCTGATTGAAGATTTTTGGATAAGGTTAGTTGAGTTATACGGGTATAATACGAAAGCCTGAGAGCGGAACTAGTCGTCTGTGAACCAGACCCTCGCACGAGACGTTAGTAATCTGTGAAAGGAAACTGAGTATTATTTTTAGGAACACTAGTTAGTGGATTTGTACTCGAGGAGTCTCGAAATATGTTGAGGTACAAAATCACGGAGATTAGAAGACCTGCAGATAAAGAGGAGTACAGCTAGAGGATTTACATGATTTATTTTTAATCAATGACTGATTTTTTATTAAATGAATAAATGGAAATTATATCATTTATTTATTTAATTTAAGATCACAAAGTGATTTTAAATAAATAAATTAAAATTTGATTTTTATTAAATAAATAAATAAAATCAAAACATATATTAATTTAATATCAATATTTAAGTTTGGAAAATTAAATTAATACATAATTTTTTTAATATTAAACAAATAAATCAAATCTCATTTATTTATTTTGATATCAAATATTTTATTTATTTTAGCCATCCAATTAAAACATTGTTTGCAGATTACAGGACTACATGTTGCAAAATAAAAGAAGTCAAGATGTGTACAGAATTGATTTATGAAATGCAGTTATTTGATTTTTTATCAAAAGAAAATTGAACTTGGCTTGTACAATAAACAGAGCAATGGTTTGTGGTTTAATGTTTGCACGCGGGACCACCTTTCTGATTCATGCAAAACAAATGCAAAAGAAAGTGAATGAATAAACACGTTGTACATCTCAGAAAGTGGCAGGGACAGTTCTCTGCTAAGCTCACGCGCATAGCGCGCTTGTCCCTCACCCTTCAGCCTTTTACCGCGCGTGGCGCTCAAACCACAACCCTCTTTTTTCTTCTTTTGGCGAGTGGATGACAAATTCCCCCCTGGCGCTTCTTTTCTTCCGCATGGAGTTGCACAGGAGTAAAAAATCAAATGCAATTGCAACAAAAATAACAAACAAGAGTTTTGCGGCTAAAGGTCTTTTTTCTCGCGAGTGTGGCCACAGGGATCAACACATAAATTCTATTCTAGTCGCCACAAAATATTAATTTCTAGTGCTACTCTCCTCCTGATCGCCACACAATTTTTCGGGTGCAAAAAATGCAAGGACTAAAGGCAGCCAAGTACACCCATCTATCTCATCAACCATCTTCACATATATAATCAAATTTGCAGCACATTGAATAACAACACTTCTCAGCGAACACTCTAAAAACTCTCTGCAGAATTTTTCTTGGAGAGTTTGTTGATTTCATTTATTGAAATTAAGGAGAGAAGTACTGCCCAATTTAATTCACACCCCATTAAAGCCTAACGATTTGTTACACTCATTATTTGTAGCCTCCTTGTATGTATTGATTATATTTGGATCAAAAAGCTA
This sequence comes from Apium graveolens, assembly GCF_009905375.1. Taxonomy (NCBI): domain Eukaryota; kingdom Viridiplantae; phylum Streptophyta; class Magnoliopsida; order Apiales; family Apiaceae; genus Apium; species Apium graveolens. The sequence goes on from NC_133655.1 coordinate 164,664,277, forward strand.
TAAATGTTTAGAGTGATAAAAAGAACCCAAGATTGTTAGCCATTTTATTGGTTCTTTTTATAATTGTTGATCCGAATCTTTGTATTTGGAATTGTAAGCAAACCTCCAGGTATTTATACTTTTGAATAAAAAGAATATTTACCCAAAACCTCGTTATGTGTTTGTTTCATTTTAATTTCGATATTCCGCCGCAATTAATTTTAGAAAACGAAGAAAATACATTCATCCCCCCTCTGTATGTACATTTGGACCTAACACTCTCTCTCGTCGCTCATCTCCTTCTCTTCTTCGAACCAGAATCCTTTTTCTGATCAATTTTGTTCAAATCAAATGAAATATCAGGAATACACTAATAATATATACTTATATATTTACATATCATCAAATATAGGTTTAAATTTGATGAAGATATTGCTTGGGTTTGTTACATCAACGATTGATTCGAACATTCAAATCAATAATTCCTTATGAGTTATTAAGAAATGTCGAATCAAACATTCAATTTATTGGTTAAATCACACACAGACACATATATTTCAATTTTTATTTTGATTTTATAAAAACCCTAACCTATTTTGTAGTTTGTGAGCACGAGAATACGGAGAAAGAATGTATATAGACTGTTATGGATCAAAAATTAAGGTATAATAATTGTTGTGTTGATTACTATGGAACGTGAGCTTCGAGGCTCGATTTGACTGCTCTTGTGTTTCGCGACTCGATCTGCCTTAACAAGATGCCTACATACCTTGCTGTATGCCAAGGATCAAGTCAAAAAATGTAGTTCTGATTTGTGGGGTGAGGCCCCTTATATAGATGTTGGGAGTCCTTGAATTGGACTTGGGTTAGGAGACTTGGTGGGCAAGTCTCGGAACTAGAATGGATTTTGGAGTCCTAAGAGGTAAGAAGCTGATTCCTTATCCCATGAGATTCCTTGGAGTCCAATCTACAAGGATTTATTTCCCCTCTAGGACTCATCTTATCAGCTGACTTATCCCTTATTAATTAATTACGAAATTAATTAATATTCAGGGTTTTGGGCCCTCTCAAATGGGCCTAGTTCTTGGCCTAATTCTGATATAATTAATGCCATATTAATTACATACTCAGGCCTTATTTTATTCCCTATCATTTGCCCCCAACTTCTGGGAAACCTTGAAAAGGTTTCGTAGAAGTTAAATTCATCCGTTCCCTTACAGGGTATCGTTTTTGCGTAAAGTGTGGAGCGACCTACACATTTACAATGATTTGCCTTTATTCCTATTATTTAGGAGTTACTTTTATTTCCATAAATTTTCCCTTAATATCTGTGATTTTTTCTTAATATATAGGAATTTTCCCTTAATTCTGGGATTTTTCCTTTAATTTCTAGAATTTTCCTTTCATTTTAGGATTTTTCCTTTAATTTCTGGAATTTTCCCTTAATTTTGGGATTTTTCCTTTAATTTTTGGAATTTTCCCTTAATTCTGGGATTTTTCCTTTAATTTCTGGATTTATTCCTCATTTTCTGAAAATATTCATATTTTCCAGAAATTTTTTGAAGGAATTTCCTCTATTTCTACAATTTTTTCAGTAATTTTTTTTTCTTTTTTCTTCCCTTTTTTTTATATATATAGTTCGACCAGGATCCTTGTCGAATTAGCCTCCATATTGCCCTGGTCGACGGAGCTTTCGAGGAGGAGTATTCGAGCAGGATTCCTGGCAGAATTTCAGTCAAGATTTTTCCTTATTATTATTTTTTTTTTGGCAACCAGGATCACAATCTTTTCGGTCAAGATTTTCGTTTTTGACCGAATTATACCTCCTTCCTACCCTTGGTCGAATTATTTTTCGATCTGGGGAGTTCGTGCAGGAATCTTGGTCGAATTTCGGCAAGGATTTTATCCACATATATATATTTTTTCGAGCAGGATTTTAACCCTTTTCTGTCAGGATTTTATGATTTTGACCGATTTAAACCTCATTTCTAGCCCTGGTTGAAGGCATTTTCGACCTGAACCATTCGACTAGGAATCCAATTGAAATTCTGGTCGAAAATGGGATCAGGATTTTTATTTTTATATATTTTTTGGCCCATCTTTTTTCTGGGCTTTTCTTTTGGGCCTTGGTTTTGTATGGCCTTCAAATATTTGGGCTTTGATTTATTCCTTAGCCCAACAAATTTTGGGTTTATCATAATTTCTAACTTGGGCCCCTCCACTGGGCTTTCACACTGCCAGGCCCAGTAACTTCTGGGCTGGGCCTTCTCTCCTAAGCCCAACTTTCAGAATTTACTAGAATTTCTGAGGTTCTTTCTGGATTCTTCCAGAATTCCAAAATACTTATTTAAATCAAGTTTTTTACTAAAAAAAGCTCTCAGATCTTTCTAGATCCTTCTATTTCTTGGGCCCAAATGGGTTTTTTCAAGTCCAACTTGTCTTTCTAGAAGCTATATAAGAGTGTGGTGGGAGTGTGATCTCCTCACACTTCTCATTTCTCCTCTTCACATTTCTCATTTCTCCCTCTCTCTTCTCAAACACTCCCAACACTCCTCTTCTTAGAAGCTTTTCCGGCCTTCCTCCCTTTTTCAAGGTTTCAAGCTTTCTTCTACCTCATTTAATTGCTAACAAGGGTGCTGAGAGAGCGGCCAAGATTGCCTCAGCTTCGAAACAAGGTAACGATATTGAAATCCGTTCTTCTTACATGTCTTTACTAGATATAATTAATACTAGAGGGGACGAGTACCCCTCTAATGCACACCTTGATTCATTTGATTATTGCAACACCTGGCATAATATAGATTTTGAAAAAATGAACGCACATTACAATGTTCGTCCTCCCCTTAGGTTAGTTCCTGTTAGCGGTGGTGATCGTACTTGCCACTGGAAACCAGTCACTCTTTTCATTTACACAGATGCCCTTAATGCTGGGCTTAGGTTTCCTTTTCATCCTTTCATTCCCCACCTTTTAGCAGACTTGCAAATTAACCCCTGTCAGCTTCCTCCAAATGCCTGGAGGAACATTTTATGTTTCATGGTTTGTTGTCTTAGGGGAGGTTTTCCTTTATCAGTAGCAGTTTTTAGGAAAATCTTCTAGTGTTGTAACAGTTCTTCGAGTATCTGTGGTTGGGTCTACATTAAACAAAGGCCCAAGTGTAAACATATTTTTAATAGTGCTTCCATTCCCGATAATAACCAACATTGGAGGAGTAGTTTTATCGGGTTAAGGTGGGAGAATGGGGATTGGGGCACCCTCTTCATATCTTCCTTCGGGAAGGTTAGCGATGGTAGCCTCAAATCCATTCACCTAACCCCCGAGGAAACTATCATATATGATGAGCTCACTCGGGTGGTGCCACTATCAGCTGGACTCTTTTAGAGGAGTTTTCCCTTATTCATGTGGGGCTATCCTCAGTTTCTCAACAGGGTATTTTTCTTCCCTTCTCATTTTTATTTTCTTTCATGCATTATTGACACCACTTATTTTTTGTTTTTCTCTTATTTTTGCAGCTGCTAAGGAAATTAATGAGGATAATGTGCTTGTTGTCGAGGAGACCGCGAGGATGAAGAAGGCTCGCCTTGCGGGTCTGGACACCCGAGGAAAGGCTACGGAGCCTAGCTTCCTAAGGAAGCACAAGGAGCCCATGATGGAGGTTCCTGTTGAGGGAGCTGAAGCCCACAGTGCCCCTATCTCTGCTACTGCTCCTGTCTTTGCTGCTACAGGCGCTTTTCAGCCTCTTTGGGGATTCCGCCGAGGGGATACCGTGGTTGGATCCAGAAAGCACGCCTGGGATTGGTCTTACCACGGAGTAACCCCAAGGACTTCACTGATGTGGTAGATACTCCCGACCTGGAGAGGATAAAGCTCATGGGAGCTCAGTCATTGGCCTCGGTACGACTCTTTCTTACAATTTTACTCTTCTCTTTTTTTTTACTTGTAGCATTCACTTGCCTTTTATCTTTGTTTAATGTTTCGTTTCAGTATAACACCTACTTTTCAAGGCGCTGTGAGGCAAGCTGAATAATGGAAGAGGGCTTCGGACAAAGCTGACAATGCCCTCAGGAAGCAGCAGAGGAAGTACGCTTCTTTGGAGCAAAAGTTGAAGCGTAAGGAGGAGGAGCTCGGAGAGTCTAATGCTGAGCTGGTTGTGCTAAGGGCCAAGAAGGACAAGGCTATCGAAAACTATTTGGACTCGGAGGAGTTCACCCAGTCTATGGGGGTGAGGGATGACTCAGTGTTCCCTGGCTTTTTTAGGACTGATTGGGACACGGCCCATGGGACCGTGAATGAGGCTTGCCCTGATATTAACCCAACGGACAATGTCTGCCCTGATGACGAGGCTTTACTACAAAGGTTCCGCACCCGAGTGGTTGTCTTGGATCGTATCCCTCAGGACCCGCTTCTTCCTCCTCCCGAGTCATCTTCTAGGCCTGCTATAGATGATAGCTCTTCCTCCTCCGGGACTACTGAGACTTCCAGCGAGAGTGGCGGAGATGATGATATGGATGCTGAGGGCACCTCTGCTCCTTAGAGCTTTTCTAGCCCGGCGTTGCTTATTTATTTTACTTTGTCTTTGAGACTTAATTTATTAGACTTTATACTATTTATTTGAACCATCTTTATTTATCGAACTTTATGCTTTCATCTCGTGAACTTAGTTTACTTGCCATGCCACAGGAATTTAAACATATTTCAAAAACTTTATTAATTTCTTAAACTGTTGGGATTCATCCCTTACATAAGTCTTAATAAACCTCAAAATAAAACTAGAGCATGTAGTCCTAAGCAAGAAAAGCTTCAAGGTGCTTTTCAACATACTTGTCATCTTGACAAGTGTGAATCGTGCTCAACCAATTTACACATAGTAAATCTTCAGGTTTTGTGCATGTCAAGTTCTTGGGACTTCAAAACCATCCATAGTCTCCAGCTTGTAGGTTCCTCTTCGTTGAACACTTTTGACCTTATATGGCCCTTCCCAATTCGGGGCAAGTTTCCCTCTCTTCCCAACACTAGAAGCTTCCACCTTCCTCAGGACTAAGTCACCTTGCTTAAAAAACCTTTCCTTAACCCTTAGGTTATAGTAGAATGAAGCCTTTTTCTAATATTCCGCTATCTTCGCATCTGCCTCGTCTCGTACTTCATTAATTAGATCCAGGGCTAACCTTTGCCCTTCCTTATTTTCCTCAGCATTAAAAGCTTGAATCCTGGGAGATGAATGTGATATCTCTACAGGAACAACCGCTTCTGCGCCATATGCTAACATAAAGGGAGTTGATCCAGTCGTGACTCTACAGGTAGTCCTATAGGCTCATAGTATTGGGAGTATTTCATCCACCCAGTATTCCTCGACTTCTCGATCCTCTTCTTTAGTCCATCCATGATTATTGGATTTGCCACCTCCGCTTGCCCATTGGCTTGCGGGTAAGCTACAGAGGTAAATCGTAGCTCAATCTCATTCTCCTCGCAATACTTCTTGAATTCCTTATTGTTGAACTGTGTTCCATTATCGGTAACCAGGATACGGGGAATTCCATAACGGCACATGATGTTTTCCCACATGAATTGTGCAACCTGCTTAGTTGTGATCTTGGCCAAAGGCTTGGCTTCAATCCACTAAGTAAAATAATCAATTGCTACAATCAGGAACTTCCTTTGTGCCGTGGCCATGGGGAAAGGTCCAAGTATATCCATTCCCCACGTGGCAAAGAGGATAGGAGAGTTGATGGAGGTCAATATCTCGGGGGGTTATCGAACAATAAGTGCATGCTTCTGACAACGATCACACTTCTTCACATATTCTTTGCCATCAGCCATTATTTCTGACCAATAGAAGCCTAAAAGGTTATCTTATGAGCCAGTGCTCTGCTCCCCAAGTGTTGCCCACAGATACCTTCATGTACTTCTTCAAGAGCCAAGCGTGCCTCATCGGGCCCGAGACATCTTAAGTAAGGGCCTACATAAGATCTTTTATACAAAATCCCGTCTATCAAGGAGTATCTTAGTGCTAAAACAACCAGCTTCCGTGCTTCAGTCATGTCGTTTGGCAGCCAACCAGTTTGAATGTGGGCCTTAATGGGATCTATCCATGATGTCCCCAGCCCTATAGGAGCTACGAGCTTAAAATCAATGCTCCGTGTCTTCAGAACGCGAAAGTATACGCTTCCTGAACTTTCCTCTATCTCAGACGAAGCAAACTTCGACAATGCATCCGCCTTAGCATTTTCCTCCCTTGGGATGTGCTCAACATGACACTCATCGAATTGAGTCATTACAGCCCTTACTAGGCGGACATACTTAGCCATCGTATCATCCCTTACCTCAAACTCTCCCTTCACCTGGGATATGACCAACTTCGAGTCTCCACAGACCTTCAAGTTTTTGACTCTTAGTGTCCCTGCTAGGCCGAGGCCAGCTATCAGAGCTTCATATTCTGCCTCATTGTTTGTGGTTGGAAAGTCTAACTTCATAGCATATTCAATTAAGAACCCATCGGGGCTTTGTAAAACCAAACCTGCTCCACTTGAATTTGTTTTTGATGTTCCATCAAAATAGAGGACCCAATATTCCTTTTCCTTAACTTCCTTCTCTTTGTCCCCTTTATCACCTTTTGTGTTTGGAGGTATAGTATCTTCCTTCCCCCCGACTTCTTGGTTAGGTATAGTACATTCCACCACGAAGTCAGCCAATGCATGGGCTTTTATTGCCGTTCGTGGATTATATTTGATGTCGAATTCTCCCAGCTCTATTTTCCACTTAATCGACCTCCCATTAGCCTTGAGACTATGAATAATATTTCTCAAGGGCTGATTTGTAAGCACTTCAATGTTATGAGCCTGAAAGTAAGGACGCAACCTTATTGAAGCCATTACCAAGGCTAAAGCAAACTTCTCAATAGTTGAATAATTCAACTCAGCTCCATGCAAAATTTTGCTAACATATTATACGGGTTTCTGGATTTTAAGTTCCTTCTTAACCAATACAGTGCTCAAGGCATTCTATGAAACGGCCAAGTACAAGTATAAAACTTCATTCAGAGCTGGCTTGGCCAACAACGGGGCCTGTGCCATATATTTCTTTAATTTCTTGAATACCTTCTGGCTTTCCTCACTCCATACAAAATCCTTAACCTTCTTTAAGGACTTAAAGAACGACAAGCACTTTTCCCCAGACTTTGAGATGAATCATCCCAATGCAGAAACCCTTCCAGTGAGCTTTTAAACATCTTTGATATTTTTTGGTAGCTCCATGTCTATGATTGCCTTTATTTTATCGGGATTAGCCTCGATTCCTCTCTTGGAGACCCTCAATCCGAAAAACTTTCCAGATCCTACTCCGCTACTCCGAAAGCACACTTTGGAGGATTTAACATCATCTTGTGGTATCTCAGGACCTCAAAAACTTCCCTCAAATGGGTTATATGGTCAGTCTTTACTAGACTCTTGACTAACATGTCATCGATATAAACTTCCATGGTCTTGCCAATAAGATCCTTAAAAATCTTATTTACCAACCTTTGATAGGTGGCTCCTGCATTCTTGAGACTAAATACCATAACAAGATAACAATAAATACCAAAGTCAGTGATAAATGATATCTTTGGTATGTCGTCCTTGTGCATCTTGATTTGATTGTATCCACTAAATCTATCCGTGAAGCTCAGCATCTCATGTCCCGCAGTAGCATCAATCAAAGTATCTATCCTTGGCAACGGGAAACAATCCTTTGGGCATGCATCATTTAAGTCAGTGAAGTCCACACACATTCTCCATTTTCCATTGGCCTTCTTTACCATCACAGGTTTCGCTAACCATTCTAGAAATTATATCTCCTCAATGAAATCAGCCTATAAAATCTTCTGTACTTCCTGTTTTATAGCTTCTTGACTTTCTGGAGCAAAACTTCTTTTCTTTTGATTCACCGCCTTCCGACTCGGATCCACATTCAGCTTGTGAGTAATTACTTCCGGGTCTATGCCTGGCATATCAGCTGCCGACCATACAAACACATCACTATTTTCTTGCAGAAATTTCAACAACTTTCCTCTAAGGGGCTCCTCTAGTGTGGCTCCAACGAAAGTCACTTTCTCAGGATCCTCGGGAGCTAAAGGAACTGAAACCAAGTATTCTGCTGGCTTCCCTCTTTTCTCATCATTCTCTCGGATATCCAGATCTTCAATAGGCAGAACTTGCCCCCACTCCATCTGCCCTCAGTGAGGCCACATAATAACTTCTAGCCATATTTTTTGATCTCTTATTTCTTCTCCAATCTCATTCTGGGTGGGAAACTTCATAACTGAATGGTAGGAAGAATGGACTTCCTTGAAGGCATGTATCCCCGTTCTTCCTATGATAGAGTAATAAGTTGAACTAGCCTTCACCACCACAAAGTCCAACATCTATGTTGCTTGCCTTGGTTCCTGACCTATGGTTGTTGGCAACTTGATTATCCCTTCCACGGGGCACTCTACTCGCACAAATCCATATATCGGCATGTCGGTTGGGATTAATTGGGAATTATTATAACCCATCCTTAAAGAGGTGTCATGGAGCAAGATAACCACGGAAGCACCATTATCTACAAGGACCCTCTTCACCGGGCTGTTCCCTATTATTGGTGTTATGACCAGCGGGTCGTCATGAGGAAATTTCACACCCTCTAAGTCATAATCATCAAATGTCATTGTTACTCTTGTCCTGGCCCTCTTCGGGGCTTCCCTAACAATATGCATAACCTCTCTGGTATATGCTTTCCTGGAGTTCCTAGATAACCCAGTAGCAGTCGATCCTCCAAAAATTGTGTTTATCACAGGCCCTCAGGGTCGCGGTCCTCCAAAGATTGCATTTATAACCGGTCCCCTAGGCTGGGGATTCCACCCCTGATCGTCTTGGTCCCTCCTACGATCTTCAAAGTTCTTTCTCCCATTTTTATTCCTATCTCTTCCTTCCCCAGTGTACTTGTTCAATCTTCCTTTCCGAATGAGGAATTCTATTTCATCTTTCAGTTGCCTACACTCATCGGTGTCATGACCAACATCTTTGTGAAATCTACAATATTTGCTCTTATCTAGCTTGGCAGGATCAGCCTTCAAGGGTATAGGCCAACAAATATCTTGATCTTTCTCAATTTTCATCAAGATCTGGCTTCTAGAAGCATTCAGCTTAACGTATTCAATGAACTTTTTCCCAGGTCCTCCCTTCTTTGGGGTTGAATCAGGGTTTTGCTCAGTTCTGGGATACTTGTCCTTAGCGATATATTCCAGATCGGTTTTCCGCTTCTTGCCTCCAGTGGACTCGTTAGTTACTACCGTCTTCCTCATGCCCTCCTCCATTTTAATGTACTTCCCGACCCTATCTTGGAGCTGCAACATGCTTTCAGGGGGGCGTTTGGCCAAGGACATTTTAAAGAACTCACCCCTAGTTCCCTATTGCAGGGCTATTATAGCTACCTTGTCATCAAGGTCCGGGACTTTTAAAGCTTCCTTTGTGAAACAATTCAGGTAGTCTCTCATGGATTCCTTCGCTCCCTGCACAATGCTCATGAGGGATGCTGAACTTTTCTCATGCACTCTCCCGATGATGAACTGCTTAATAAAAGTCTGACTTAATTCTCTGAAGGACCCAATAGAGTTCGGGGGCAAACGGCTATACCATCTTTGAGCCATTCCCGACAGGGTTTGAGGAAAGGCCCGACACTTTATGGCGTCATTCACGGGCTACAACAACAGTGCATTAGAGAATGTCCTCATATGATTGGCGGGATCTCTAGTGCCATCATAAGTTTTGATAGTGGGCATCTTAAACTTCTTTGAGATATGGGCATTCATTATCTCTTCAGTGAATGGTGGAGTAGGATCATCAGGATCTCCAAGGGGGAGAAGGTTGCTTGGATTAGCTCTTGGGACTACAGTCCTTATTTGTGACGGACCATCCAGATCTATGATTGGAGGAGGATTTCTCCCCCTAGGTGGTAGTGGGAGTCTGGGAGTCTGGGAGTCTGGTGCGCCTCCAAGTCGCACTTCAGCCTTTGAATCTCAGCCTCGTGAGCCTTGATTCTCTCCTGCACTTCTTGGGGATTCACCCCTCGGGTACTCCTAGGACGTTGGTTACCATCAGCCATCGGCTCTTTGCCAGCATATCTCCTTCTTGGGGCCACTTCATCATCTGAAGATTCAGAGTCTCTCTCAATGTAAGGACCAGAATATTCCTGATCCTCTGGGATAGGAGCCAAACCTTGTATGTAAGGGGTGTTCGCCCTCATGCTTCACTCCGTCCAGCATGTCCACTTCCTCCAACCTCGGGGTAAAGGGGAATCCCATAAGGGGGTTAGTGGTCACAACAATTGAATACTCATACCCAACGGGTCGAGAATTCATAGGTGTATGTAGCTGTTGAAGTTGGGGATTCATCCCTTGAGGAGCCGGGGGAATCGTCCCTTGGGGTTGAGGTTCAGTTGCCTCTACCTGGGCTCCTCCTCGGGTGGCGGTATAGGTTGAACGCGGAGGTACCTCCACGGTTGACGAAATCGTTTGGGTTGTCCCTGCTGGTGTTCCTCCTTCAAGGGCGCTGCTTCTTCTCCGTGTTCTCGCCATGGTTGTTGTTGTGTTGTCCCACAGACGGCGCCAAATGTTATGGATCAAAAACTAAGGTATAATAATTGTTGTGTTGATTACTAGGGAACATGAGCTTCGAGGCTCGATTTGAATGCGCTTGTGTTTCGCGACTCGATCTGCCTTAACAAGATGCCTACGTACCTTGCTGTATGTCAAGGATCAAGTCAAAAAATGTAGTTCTGATTTGTTAGGTGAGGCCCCTTATATAGATGTTGGGAGTCCTTGAATTGGACTTGGGTTAGGAGACTTGGTGGGCAAGTCTCAGAATTAGAATGGACTTTGGAGTCCTACGAGGTAGGAAGCTGATTCCTTATCCCACGAGGTTCCTTGAAGGCCAATCTACAAGGATTTATTTCCCCTCTAGGACTCATCTTATTAGCTAACTTATCCCTTATTAATTAATTACGAATTTAATTAATATTCAGGGTTTTGGGCCCTCTCAAATGGGCCTGGTTGTTGGCCTAATTCTGATATAATTAATGCCATATTAATTACGTACTCATGCCTTATTTTATTCCCTATCACAGACAAATACATGGATAAACTGGTTGCATGTGAAGGTTATCTTCAAAGAGCTCGGAGGTTGACTCAGTCCGCAACTGAGTCAACCAGGTAAGACCTGAGAACTTGGCTAAGTCTCAGGCACATGTGAGAAATAAGCTTGATTATAATGCGTTTAATTGAATCTTGATTCGGGATATTTTGTAGATTAATTGATTATAATTTTAGCTTGGATATGGTAATATCATTCATATTAATCTATTTACTTGATGGTTATTTTTAATTGAATCTTGATTCGGGGCATTTTGCAGATTGATTGATTGTAATTTGTATATGGTGTTATGACTCGTGTTAATCTGCTTACTTGATGGATTTTTGGGTCTAAAATGAGTGAATAATATGATAAATTAAAAGTCTGAATGTATATTTATATTATCAAGATCGATTATATGTTAAAATTGTTGATTATATATATATAATCAGATGTGAGTTGTAAAGGAGATTAAACATTAGAGTCACATAAAAATTGATTAACCGTTTATTAAATTTCAACAAGCTTATTGTGTTTAACTGTTTTGGTTTTCTGAGTATAATCAAGACTAATAATCTCAAAGTCATACTTAGTGTGTTAAATGATTGTTTTTCTGATGATTCTTGATAAAGGTTAACTTGGTTATATGATCTACATTAATCCATAAGCTTAATAACAACAGAGTTAGAAGGAAATGTTCTGTAATTGATTATTGAATAAATCACAGTTTGATTGATATGAATCTTCTAAACTAAGTCTGTTTATTTTCTTAAACAAGTTGAAAAAGACAATAAGACATGTAATATGTTGAATAAATTGAATGACCTAGTGCTTAAGTGATTTAGTTAATAACCTGAGAATATATGATTATCAGAATTTGGATAAAGGTATGTGTAAAGAAGACTGAATATACACCTTTGAATATGTCACCTGTAAACTCTGATTTAACATACAATATTTGATAAATGAAAATGTATAAGCTATGGTTAAAAAACTTCTTGATAATCAATGATGCTTATATACATCCATATAGGTTATAATATATATGTCTCAGAATGCTAAGTGCTAAGTGTCTAAGTGATTTTCTGATAATGAGATTTGTGTTCTTAAAAATAATTATAATCATTATTAACAAAGCTTCACATAACAATACTAATCAGGAATTACACTTACTTGATAATTAAGAATCTGACAAATGATCTGATTAGTAATTGACTTTGTTGCATACTATTACTTGATTTAATTTAAGACAATTGTCTCAGTTAAGTGTTTATATATTTAAACCTTATGTGCTGTCTAAATCAATGTGATATGAAATTTAATGCTTCTTAATATAGTGAATTGGATTAAAGAAAAGATTAACTACTAAACACTTAATGCTTGGACATAAGTCTTGGACACTAACACACACTGCCCTCACAGTAAGACCTGGCAAGGATGCCATGAGCAGCCTTGTATCTGGATCACTACTGTGATCAATGGCCACCTAGTGTTTCTAGGAATTAATTGCTAAATGTGTATTCTCACTTATCAAGATCATTAAATGCTATTTGATATAAATGTGGTATGAATTAATTGGTTCTTATCATTGGATGTTATATGTGAGTGTTTAATGCATCTTACATTTTCATTGTTGCACTCTGCACCTCATAGCATTAAAATGCATATTCCTTAGGAAATAAATGTAATAAATTTTTCATAGTCTTCTAGTCTTTATTTTAGAATTAAGTTGCATTAAAACAAAGCTTTTCTGTCAAACTCACTTCAAACACATCAACATCCTTAAATATATGTGTACTAATAATATAGGCTCTATATGGTAGAGTAAGCTATGAAATCAACTTTATGTCTCATAGTTTTTAAAAACTTCTACTTATGCACTGAACTATTTACTAAAGTAGAAACAAAAACAAAGAAATAATACATTCTTTATTCTCTACTGTGTACTGTTCCATGCATGTGTGTGTCTCACTAATATACATCATCCTAGTATCTATCTATATAGTAGGCTTGGACTATTGTATAACACATCCATACATGCATTAAATGGTTTTCACTGTTCATGAAAAGTAAAAAAAATTAAAAAAATTATTTTTCAAAATCTTTTTGCATCTGTGTTAAATGGTTATATATATATACATCTTACATGTTGCATTCACACACAGAATAATTAACTTCATTTCACTTGCAACATGAACCCAAATGTCAATCCATACTACCCAAAGTCTAGACCCCTGATTGAAAATCCATATGTTCTTGAGGATATGGAGAAAAATCAGTTTTACCATCCTAAAGCCTCTTCTTTCAAAACAGTTCCTTCTTCACTACCTAAACATTATCACACAAGACACTTTCCACCTAGACAAATCAGAAAGGGATACAAAACTCACACCATTCCTTTCTACCAAAGTAGAAAATATCAAAATCCTCAATCCCCTAACCCTAGGCCTCCTAACCTTTACAAGCCAAAGTTTACACTAGAAAAGCTAACCTAAGACAAGATCCAAACCAAACCCCAAACATGAACAAGCCAAAACCTCCACTACCAAAACTGTCAAACCCTTCAAACTCTAAAAAGTTTCTTGAACTTATCAAAAATATCCAACCTGGTACTTGTGTTGATGTGAATGGTGAAGTGGAGTTCATATTTAGAATGGCTAGGTGGGATGGTCTCATGTACAACTGAGGTAAGAATTACTACATACATCTTATGGGAGAATTCTATTGTAACATGAACATTATCAAAGGGGTAGAAGGCATACTGCTTTTCAGTACAACAGTCAATAAAAAGGTCATTTGTGTTGATAACAAAAGAATCAATAGGGCATTGCATTTACCTTTGCATTTGTGTGAGGTTTCTTGTGAGGATATCTACTCTCTGTTTATTTTTAACAAATCTGAATTTGAACTAATGCTTGGCACATTTTGTAAATTTGATGATCCTGATGGTCTTTGTGATGTTAATTATGGTATTCACTTTAAGCACTTTACTGGCACTTTTCAGCATCTTGCTATAATCATTAGGGCAAATGTTATGCCAAAACCAAATCAAAGCAAATACTTTGATTTCTTTGATATAAAAATCATGTATTTTCTCTGCAATAACAAAATCAACTTCAGTATTTCTTATGTTATTCTTCTAAACATGATCAATGCACATCTTGTAGATTATATGCCTTATAGTATGCTAATCTTTTCATTCTTTGCACTTTGCAATATCAACATGCCTGAAGCATTTTCTAATCTTGCCGATTCACAAATCACTAATGAACATATTAGGCCACAAGTGCCCCTAATGCACTGTGAACCTGAAGAGGCAACTCCCACAGTAATTTCCCAGTTCATAAGAGAGAAAGATGTATTTCTCTCTAAGTTTGAGTCTGTCAAAACAATGTTTAATGAACTAAAATATGAACTTAAAAGGTTTAAGGATGAAAATTCCGAGATTAAGGAAAAAGTAGGAGAGTTAGAGAGTCTCACTGCCTCTTGCAAACATAGGATTGCATACTTAGAAAATCTAGCAGCATCTACTCTAGGAACAAATTGCATGACTGATTAAGAAATCGTTAATTCCTATCAAGTCCCTATGAGTGATATTGTTGCTATTATTCATGAGTTAGAAGAAGTAGGTATGGGTGCTAGAGGTCAACTGATTGATAACTTGCCTGATTTGGTTCATATCTGTGATGCTGATGGAAATGTGATTGCTTAAGTTTGTTATGTGATGGCTTCTGCTCTGTGATTCTATATTGGTGCTTGCTGTTCTGCACATCTTTTTTTGTTTGAATCTATAATTTGTATGTAACTTAAAAGACTTTTTATTGTTAGTTGGTTTGTAAAGTTTGAATTCTGTTGATACTTGAATTTAAGGGGGGGATGCACTTCTTTGGTTTGTAATGACTTAAAACAGCTTCAGGATTTTGTTCTAGATAATCAGTGAACCACACTGATTATTGAGAAAACTTTTGATTATATATCATGTCTTGTTAGTTTATCTTGATTCTGACCCCTTATTGCAAAATTCTCTCCAATGCTTAAGGTCTATATGCAGGAACAAAGTCAAATCTGACTTTAAAATTTTTGCTTTCTGGTATTAAAATATAATTTTTTTTAATCCAGTTCTTGTGCAAGATTGATACTTGATATATCATTGTAATATGTGATTAACCAGTGAACTACACTGATTGAAAAGAACACTTTTGTTTACTATAATATATATGGCTTGTTTGCTTTAAACTGTTCTACTATTGCATTCTCTAACAAGTTGTTGCAGGAATCAGATTAGACAAGATAAAACTGAAAATTACAAATATGAATTCAAAGTTTTTATTAAAACTAAGATACATACATTTGTATATGTCTATGAACTTTACTACTAATCTGCAATATACTTAATAATTCATACTGAAATCTGTGACTTGATTAGCTTGATTCACTTGAGTTAGTTAATAATGTTAAGTTGAGCTTGCGAGAAAAAGACAGCTGGTATTCCTGAGCCATCTAACCAAATTGCAGTTTGTCAAAATCAAGCAAGCCTTACCTAGTAAGGGGAAGGTATAATCCTTCATTCCTTATATTTTATTTCAATATACACACAAGACTAATGTATTGTATTTTCAAATCCAACCAACTCTACTTTGTATCTTGAGCTAATAGAGTGTATTAGAAGACATTGTGTGAAAGATTCCTGGCTTTGAATACTTTGTACTAAGTGATAGTATGTGTTTAGTAAATCAATCATATTAGAATGTATTAGGTATTCGAGTCTATAAACTGATCTTGGCTTTCATTATTGTGTTGTATCTATTTGAAACATAACTCTAGCTTATATTAGACTTGTGACATTTAATAGAATGTATTAGGTCCATCTCTCATGTAAAATGTTACCAAGATGATTGGTCTGAACAAACATCAGTCTCTGTAATATATATAAAGGTTTGATGACAGTTTGTGAGTCTAAGTCCAGTATGATTTGTGCAATTCGTACCTTATGCGTTCATATTGTCAAAAAAAAATTGCTACAAGTTCAAGATCTTCGACACTTAAGTAAAACCCAATGTGAAAATAAACTTATAGATTGCATTATACTAAAGAATGTGTTTCAAACGTAAAGGAAATATGAGATAAAATACTTGATGTTTGTAAAATAAAACTGAAACTAAGTGTTAAATTATCAGTCACTCACAATTCACAACTTAGTTTACAAACATTCATCATATTTCCTTGACTTAAACAAACACAATATTTTGGTAATAAATTCTGAGTTTTTGTCAAACATGAATACATGCTAATTTCTTTATAAACTATGCATGCATGATCATTTCCTTCCTATAACTTAGTTTCTTATTCTATCATGATAAATTATTTACACTATGTTGCCATGATAACTATGATCATATTCTTTTTAGCATGTCCCAAACAAAAAGGGAAGAGAAAATAAACCCCTCATTTTTAAAATTTTAAAATTTTGCTACTTTTGCTAGATAAAGATCTATTTGTTCTTCTATTTTTTTATGATAAATCTAACAAATTATTTTGTAGGATTTTAAGAAAGGAGTTTAAACCCTCTAAGTGATTAAATGTGTTATGTGCAAAATACTTTTTCAAAATTCATGCATACACCAAGGGGAAGCACACACTTGCAAAAATTAAATTTTATGTTTCTTTGGCAAATACCAGAAATGGGAAGATTGAAAGGATATCTTCGATATGTTATTTATTTTGATATTTGTACAATTAAGCATAAAATTTAATTATACATAGATCCTCTCCATTAGGACAAGAATTTAATTGATCCAAATCAAAGTCAAAAAGTCAAACTAGCAAAATCATTTCTTTCAAACATATTTATATCACATATATAAATATAAAAGAGATAGTCCATTTTTCCAAAATATCAAAATTATATCTATTATAGAATATGTTAAATATATTTGTGATGTCATGTCTAATAATGATTCGTGTTTAGTTTTTCAGATCTTGACTGACAGGACAAATCAGGACTTAACTGAAAATCAGTACTTATACGGAAGTCAGAACTTAAGATATCAGAACTTAAGTTATCAGAACTTAAGATATCAGAAGATATTCATCAGGAGATGATATCAGGACTTAAGAAGACTTTCAGATAAGGAAGGCGGCTGATTGAAAGGAAAGAAGATCAAGACTAAAACAAGAAGAGATATGCATGTAGAAGAATTTTATGAAGAATAGAAGACTTGGAGGAAATGATAACTAATTGATATATTTTAGGATACAAAATCATATTCGATATCAATTAGAAGATTATCTTGTAACTGTGTGTCTATATAAACACAACATAGGGTTTACACTAGATATGTTATCTTAATCGAGAATATTATTCATTGTAACCCTAGTAGCTCTCATGATATTTGTTCATCACTGAGAGAGGACGGTTCCATTGTAATATTGTTTTATTAATAAGATTATTCTGTGTTACATACTTGTGTTCTTAATTCGATTTGATTGTACTATACACTATATTCAACCCCCTTCTATAGTGTGTGTGACCTAACAAGTGGTATCAGAGCCAATCTGTTAACACATATATAGTAAAGATCCAAAACAATCATGTCT
The DNA here is from genome assembly GCF_009905375.1 of Apium graveolens. Taxonomy (NCBI): domain Eukaryota; kingdom Viridiplantae; phylum Streptophyta; class Magnoliopsida; order Apiales; family Apiaceae; genus Apium; species Apium graveolens. The sequence goes on from NC_133655.1 coordinate 164,681,995, forward strand.
GAAGAAGAACAAACTCCAACCAAGCCCACCAAAACTGAAGAAACTCCAAAGACTCAAATCCATAATCGATATGAGACTATTAGGGTTCCCATACTGGGACCTTCTGAGTATCCCATATGGAAACTGAGGATGACTACGTTTTTGGAAGCTATAGATCCAGAATACCTTGACAGAATTAATGAAGGACCATATAAACCAACCAAGCTCTCTGTTGTAGTTGCAGATCAGCCAGCAAAGACTGTACCAAAGGAGAAAATTGAATATACATCTGAAGATATCTCATATATTGCCAAGGATGCAAAGGTAAGGCATTTGCTGCATAGTGCCATTGATATTTTCATGTCAAATAGGGTAATTAACTGCAAGACTGCAAAGGAGATATGGGATTCCTTGGAGACAAGATGCCAGGGAATTGATGCAATTAAGAAGAACAGGAGGACTATACTCACTCAAGAGTATGAGAACTTTGACTCAAAACCTGATGAGTCATTAACTGGTTTATATGACAGATTTGTCAAACTCTTGAATGATTTGTCACTGGTGAATAAGGAATATGATCTTGAAGATACTAATCTTAAATTCCTTTTAGCTCTTCCTGAAAGTTGGGATTTAAAGGCAACTACTATAAGAGACAAATATGCTCTTGATGAAATTTATGGTATGCTCAAAACTCATGAACTTGAGATGGATCAAAGAAGCAAGAGGCATGGGAGAAAGTCAAGAACAGTTGCTCTTAAGGCTGAGTAGGAATCCCCCAAAGTGGCTGTCTCAAAGAAAGGCAAAGGAAAGGCTCTCATCACAAAGTCTGATTCATATTCATCAAGTTCTGATAATGATGAGGATTCAGAAACTGAAAGTCTATCTGAGATGGATGCTGATGAAGAGATGATGAAATTGTGTGCTCTTATGGTGAAGGGTATCACAAAGATAGCCTACAGGAAATTCAGAAGGGGAAAGAAGTTTTCCAGGAAAAGTGGAAGTTCTGATACGAAGGGATTCAGAAAATCTGAAGGCAAAGTAGGAAAGTCTGACAGAGGAGATTACTCAAATGTTAAATGCTACAATTGTGGTGAGAAAGGCCACATATCTCCTGATTGCAAGAAAGGAAAAGGTGACAAAGGCAAGGCACTTGTCACAAAGAAGAAAAGCTGGACATACACTTCAAATTCTGAAGGTGAGGTGAACTATGCGTTTATGGAAAATGCTGATAGCAGTTATGATGTTGCTGAGTTAAAGGTACCTCAAACAACTTATGCTTTTCATACAGATGATATTACTGAGTTGAGATCTTATCTTAAAACCATATTCATCAGCTATAGAGATCAGACTTTAATATGTGATAGGTTAACTTCTGAAAATCTGGCTTTTAAGAAAAGGAATGACTATTTAGAAAAGGAGTGAGTTATGTTCCATCAAACTCAGAAAGAAAGAGATGATGCTTTTTATATTAGAGATGAAGTGTTAAAATTGAATCAATCTCTAAAAACTGAGTTAGAAAAGGAAAGAGAGATTATCAGGACTTGGACTAACTCTGGCAGAACAACTCAGAATTTACTAAGTAGTGGAAACTGGAAAGAGGGCTTAGGTTATGGAGATGATAGACATGAAACAGGAACTGAACAAATTAAGCCAATTATTGTTAAACAGACTAATAAGCCAAAGGTAAATCCTGTTAAGTTTGTAGCTAAAACTTTAAAGTTTGATTCGGAAAAGATGAAAGATATTGAGACAGAAGTTAAGGCACAATCAACTTCTGATAAGTTAAAACATGATAAACCAGCTTAAGTTAACATAGGCTTAATGACAAAGAAGCAGCTTAAGTATAAGCTGAAAGAGATTAAGAATGTAAACAAGGTAAAGCCACCTAGGAAAAATAGGAATGGAAAGGAAGGTGTGAATATAAGAAATAATTATAAGCCTGTTCCTAATGCTCCTATAAAGAAATGTTATAACTGTGGATACTCTAATCATCTTGCTTCTATTTGCAAGAAGAATAAGGATATCAACTCTTTACCTCCTAAATCAGGAGTTAAGAGTCAGTCTGTTAGGTTTAAACCACAAAATCCTTGTTTTCATTGTGGTAGTTTATGGCATTCCATTTATACTTGTAAGGAATATCATAGTGTGTACTATGATTATTATCAAATAAAACCTTCTTTAAAGAAAGTTAGTATTATTTCTTCTAGTATAAGTTCTGATGCAAAGTCTGATACTGTAAATTCTGATAAGAAAAATGTTAACATAAACTCTGATGTTAAATCCGCTGCAAATGTTAACAAACTTAATAAGGCCAAAGGATCCAAGCAAGTCTGGGTCCTTAAAACTAATCATTAGTGGTCTTTGTGATTGCAGGGCAACAGGAAAAACATCCTAGTTCTGGACAGTGGATGTTCAGGACATATGACTGGAAATAAAGCCCTACTATCAGACTTTGTGGAGAAAGCTGGCCCAGGAGTTTCTTATGGAGATGACAACATGGGAAAAACTCTGGGATATGGCAATATCAATCTTGGGAATGTCATCATTGAAAAAGTAGCTCTAGTCTCAGAACTTAAACACAATCTGTTGAGTGTTAGTCAAATCTGTGACAGAGGTTATCATGTGGATTTCTTTGTAGAACACTGTGAAGTTGTAAGCAAATCTACAGGAAAAGTTGTTCTAAAGGGATACAGGCATGGTAACATTTATGAAGCCAAGCTTTCAACAAGTTCTGATGGTTCTGCAATCTGTCTGTTAAGCAGAGCATCAATTGAAGAAAGCTGGGATTGGCATAAGAAACTCTCTCATTTAAATTTTAACAATATAAATGAACTAGTCAAGAAAGATCTTGTGAGAGGACTGCCAAAATCAGTATTTGCTCCTGATGGCCTTTGTGATTCATGTCAAAAGGCAAAATAAAGAAAATCCTCATTGAAGAGCAAGACTGAATCTTCAATTCTTGAGCCTTATCACCTACTACATATTGATCTATTTGGTCCAGTGAATGTCATGTCTATTGCAAAGAAGAAATATGCTATGGTCATAGTAGACGAGATTACCAGATACACATGGCTGTATTTCTTGCACACAAAAAGTGAAACTGCATCTATCTTGATTAATTATATCAAACAACTGGATAAATAGATCAAAGATAATGTGAAAATCATAAGAAGTGATAATGGCACTAGGTTCAATAATATGATTATGAAAGAGTTCTGCAAAGACCATGGAATAAAGCATGAATTCTCTGCTCTTGGAACTCCACAGCAAAATGGAGTTGTTAAAAGAAAGAATAGAACTCTTATTGAAGCTGCACGCACTATGCTTGATGAAGCAAAGTTACCAACCTACTTTTGGGCTGAAGCTGTGCAGACTGCTTATTTTACTCAGAATGCAACACTTATCAACAAGCATGGAAAGACACCATATGAGATGGTGAAGAAAAAGAAGCCAAATCTGAAGTACTTTCATGTATTTAGATGCAAGTGTTTTGTTCTTAAGACTCATCCTGAACAGCTATCCAAATTTGATCTAAAAGCTGATGAAGGAATTTTTGTTGGATATCCACTTTCCACAAAAGCCTTCAGAGTCTACAATTTAAGAACAAGGGTAGTCATGGAATCTATCAATGTCTCTTTTAATGATAAGAAGATTACTGGACTTGAAGATTTCAATGATTATGATTAGCTGAGATTTGAGAATGAAGTTTTAAATTCTGATTATGTAAACTTTGATGTTATTGAAACTGTGGTGATTACGCCAAAGGAAAATGCACCTGTGCAGGGGGATCATATTGAAGATCCAACCATATCTCAAGAAGCATCAGAACCTAGAACAAGCTCTTCAAGTTCTGATTCATCAAGTTCTGATGGGCCAAGTTCTGATAATTCTGGAAACTCAAATTCTGATTCATCAAGTTCTGATGGGCCAAGTTTTGATAATTCTGGAAACTCAAATTCTGAAGGATCCAACTCAGAGAGCATAATTTCAGGGGGTGTATCAGAAAATGTTGATGGAGATAGCATGTATCATGGGGGAGCATCCAGTTCTAGAGATAACCTTCCATCTGCAAGGAAGTGAACTAAAGCACATACACCTGACTTGATTATTGGAGATCCTGAAGCAGGTATTAGAACTAGAACAACAACATCAAATGAATGTCTATATCATTCTTTTCTTTCTCAGGATGAACCAAAGAAAGTGGAAGAAGCTCTTCAAGATGCTGATTAGGTGCAAGCAATGCAGGATGAGTTAAATGAATTTGAAAGAAATAAAGTCTGGACCCTAGTGCCAAGACCAAAGAACTAATCAGTTGTTGGTACAAAATGGGTGTTCAGAAATAAAACTGACAGTGATGGCATAATTACAAGGAATAAAGCAAGACTGGTTGCAAAAGGATATTCTCAACAGGAGGGAATTAATTATGATGAAGCATTTGCACCAGTTGCTAGACTGGAAGCCATAAGGATATTTCTGGCTTATGCTGCTCACAAAAAGTTTACAGTCTTTCAAATGGATGTAAAAAGTGCTTTTCTTAATGGAGAATTGGAAGAAGAAGTATATGTTGAACAACCTCCAGGTTTTGTAGATTCAAAATTTCCTAATCATGTCTACAGACTTGATAAAGAACTTTATGGCCTTAAGCAAGCTCCAAGAGCATGGTATGAGACATTAGTTCAGTTTCTTTTGGAAAGTGGATTTAACAGAGGGACTATTGATAAAACTTTATTCTATCTCAACCATGGAAAGGACTTACTTTCGGTGCAGATATATGTTGATGATATCATTTTTGGTTCTACAAATGACAAACTTTATAAAAGGTTTGCCAAACTAATGCAGTCAAGATATCAAATGAGTATGATGGGAGAACTTAGCTATTTTCAGGGCCTTCAAGTCAAGCAGAATGAAGAAGGAACATTTATTTGTCAATCTAAGTACACCAGAAATTTGCTGAAGAAATTTGGAATGCAAGACTGTTCAAGTGCATCCACTCCCATGGCCACTACAACAAAATTGGATAAGGATACTGGTATATCAGTAGATATTACTCATTACAGAGGTATGATTGGCTCACTACTCTATCTAACTGTAAGTAGACCTGATATCATGTATGCTACTTGTCTTTGTGCAGGATTTCAAGCAGATCCAAGAGAACCTCACTTAACAGCTGTGAAAAGAATTTTAAAGTACCTTAAGGGTATAGCTGATCTAGGATTGTGGTATCCTAGGGAATCAGACTTTAAGCTAATAGGTTATTTAGATGCAGATTTTGCAGGGTGCAAAATTGACAGGAAAAGCACAAGTGAAAGCTACCAATTTCTAGGAGGCAGATTAGTTTCTTGGTTTAGCAAGAAACAAAAGTCAATTTCCACATCAACTGTAGAGGTAGAGTACATTGCTGCAGGAAGTTGTTGTGCACAGATTCTTTGGATGAAGAATCAGTTATTGGATTATGGGTTAGAATTTTCTAAAATCCCTATTTACTGTGATAATCAAAGTGCTATTGCTATGACAGGTAATCCAGTTCAACACTCAATAACAAAGCACATCAGCATTAGGTACCACTTCATAAGGGAACATGTGATGGAAGGTACAATAGAATTGCATTTTGTTCCAACAGATCAATAACTAGAAGATATCTTCACAAAACCACTATGTGAAGCTACTTTTACAAGATTGGTAAATGAACTTGGAATGGTTTCAGGTTCTTTCTCTAAATCTGCTTAGTTTATGTTCTGATACATCAGACTTTATGATCAGTATTTACATATATTACTATCTTTATGTAATCTATGCTTAAATTGAAATTTACTTAAATGTTGATTGTTGTCTGATGTGAATTTCTAAACTCTAATAGTGATATGAATGTTTCTGTGACTATTCAATCCAATGAGGATAACTATGCTAGATGATGACCTAGTAGTCTCTAATATACTAATGATCCCATGTTTGAAGTAATTGTTTATGTGGAAATCTTTTAACACAAGAAAATTCTGATATTGAGCTTGGTTAGGTTTACTTTGTGTATCTTATTACTAAGTCAAAAACTAGAATAGTGCTTCTTATCTGTTAAATTCTGATGTTGGTAAATCTTATGGATGTACTAAGTGCTGATAAGCATCACTTATCAAAAGAAAAAAATAAAGAAAAGAAATAAATATCAGGTACTCCTTTGAGATCTAGAGAAAAATGTATGTGGAAGGGAAGACCCAAGTGCATTGCTTGTATTAAGTAATATGCATTAGAAAAGCAAAAAAAAAAATTCTTGGTGACTTTTCACATTCTTTGATTACTGGAGAAATACTCTGATAACAGCATAAATTCTGATAAGCAGTCGTGACTCACGTACACTGATAAGCCACTGTAAAAAGGAATTTCAAAAGATGCATAAAATGAACTCATGCATGAACTCATTCTATAATAGACTTCAGAGTAATGACAGATTTTGAGCAAAGTTCTTAGTTATGCCTTATTTCTAAGATGTACTGAAGTGAATCAGACTTTACTCTTTTTCTGATATTTAGCTTAAAGCGCCCACTTACACTCCATATTATGATGCAAATTACTGTGGTTATCAATGTTGTTTTAGATGAACAGATTAAGTGTCAGTTGCATAAATTCTGAGGACAAGTTCTGATGGAAGTTCGGATGATTAAGTTCTGTTGAAACTATATCAGTATATGTGTGAAGAATTACAGAAATAAACATTCACTTTTTGAGTAAAGGAGGTTTGTGAGAGAGGATGCATCAGTACCTTGGAGTGAAACCTCCAGAGGAAGAGAATGGACCAAGGAGTGGAATAAAGTTGATTTTGTTCCTACTGCAAATATTCTTGCTGAGCACCTGGCTAAAGCTGATAAGATGCTGATGAATGATGACTTCAAAGCACAGCTCAGAGTTACTGCATTGAGTACCAGGAACCTTCAAGGTCAACACTCAATAACTCAAGGCAAGGTGAATAAAATTCAAGAAACACTGATTCAGCAAGACATGAACTTTAAACTGGATAAGAACAGATTTTTCAAGCCTGCCTTTAACAGAGTTGAGGCTATTGAGAAAGCTCAGGAGAAACAGCAAGCTCGGATTGCTAAAGTACTAAAGAATCAAGCTTCTCAACAAGTTCAACTAAATGAAATCCAATCTTCAGTGGAACTACATCTCTCTCTCTCCTACTACTTAATGATGCCAAAAAGGGGGAGAAGGTGGTTAAGTCCAAATGCTCTACTGATTTAGCACTGAAGAAAAAGGATGATGGAAATGATGACCAGGGAAACTCTGAAAAGGGTAGAGGTCATGGTCAAGGCAAAGACTCTTCATCTAGGAAAGCAAGAACTTGATCAAGCTTTGATGCTGATAAAAGAATAAGTTCTGATAAACAAGTTCTGACTAAGTCTAATGTTTTGATACAAGGTGAAAGTTAGGAATCACAGAAGTTTATGCAGACACTGAAGCTCAAGGGGAAGGAAACAACAGTCTACTATCAAGACCCAAAGATACAGAAGCTGGATGAAGAAATTTCAAAAAGACTATTTCTCAAAGACAATCCAGGAATGGACTTCGAAAGTCTGAAGGAAGAAGAAGCCAGACTTAAAGCAGAAAATGTCAAATCCAAGTCTAAAGCTTATATTACTGAAAAGAAACCTTCAAAGCCTAAGGGCATTGTGATTAAAGAGAAGACAAACTCTGAGGCAACCAAATCCACATCCAATGCCAAATCATAAGTGGAGGTAGATCCAAGGTTCAAGGGAAAAGCTAAAGTTGATGATTCTATAAAAATCTATCTGCCAACCATGGATGATCAAGTAAATGCTGATGAAGATACTAGTCTGATTTTGAAGAAGAAGAAGAATATTCAAACAACCTCTGACAGAGCTCATGTTGTTCAAAATCAGGACTTGGTAAATTCTGATATTACAATAAAGCAAGCAACCTCTGACAAAGCTCAAGTTGTCTTGATATCAGAAGATAAAGAAGAATTAAACTCTGACATTTCTCATGTTAAACCATCAACAGTTCTGCTACCTGGGTTCACTAAAGCTCAACAATCTACTTAAGAGAGAAAGACTACATCAAGTGGTTTTGAAGCAAGAGTTATTCTAGGAAAGGAAGCTAAAGACAAATCAGGATTGGGTAGTTCTAATGAAAGAAGAATACACATCACTACTAATGATCCAACTTCCTTAAGCGCACCAGGAGTAGGAACAATTCTTGAAAGATTGAATCAATTGGAGTCTGTACAAATGGTCTACCACTCTGTGCTAAAAGAAGATATCATGCTATATTTCATGACAGATCGGAGGGTATTCCAAATAAGAAAGGATGCTATTTGTTTGAAGTACTTTGAAGAATTGCAACATGTGTTATTTCCACTTCAAGTGAAGAACAGATCAACAGATGGTGCGGCCAGATACATAAGGTCTGATATTAAAAGACAGAAGAAATTATACTCTATAAAGTCTGACAAGCCATACTATCCTAAGTAAAGAGCTCACAATGGAGAACTAGTTGAGATGAAGCCATAATAGCCTAATACTATCCTAAATTTTATGTTTGTTTGGCAAATACCAGAAAGGGGAAGATTGAAAGGATATCTTCGATATGTTATTTATTTTGGTATTTGTACGATTAAGCATAAAATTTAATTATACATAGATCCTCTCCATTAGGACAAGAATTTAATTGATCCAAATCAAAGTCAAAAAGTCAAACAAGCAAAATCATTTCTTTCAAACATATTTATATCACATATATAAATATAAAAGAGATAGTCCAGTTTTCCAAAATATCAAAATTATATCTAATATAGAATATGTTAGATATATTTGTGATGTCATGTCTAATAATGATTTGTATTTAGTTTTTCAGATCTTGACTAACAGGACAAATCAGGACTTAACTGAAAATCAGTACTTATACTGAAGTCAGAACTTAAGATATCAGAACTTAAGTTATCAGAACTTAAGATATCAGAAGATATTCATCAGGAGATGATATCAAGACTTAAGAAGACTTTCAGATAAGGAAGGCGGCTGATTGAAAGGAAAGAAGATCAAGACTAAAACAAGAAGAGATATGCATGGAGAAGAATTCTATGAAGAATAGAAGACTTGGAGGAAATGATAACTAATTGATATATTTTAGGATACAAAATCATATTCGATATCAATTAGAATATTATCTTGTAATTGTGTGTCTATATAAACACAACATAGGGTTTACACTAGATGTGTTATCTTAATCGAGAATATTATTTATTATAACTCTAGCAGCTCTCATGATATTTGTTCATCACTGAGAGAGGACGGTTCCATTACAATGCTGTTTTATTAATAAGTTAATTCAGTGTTACATACTTGTGTTCTTAATTCGATTTGATTGTACTATACACTGTATTCAACCCCCTTCTACAGTGTGTGTGACCTAATAGAATATATCTCTAAGACAGTATGATCAAAGAAGAAATATCAAGATATGACATTTCTTAGATCTGTGTTGCAACATGAATATGACAACAAGCTCGATTATCAGAAATATTATTTAGATTTCTCGTACTATATCAAAAATATTTCATTATTCGCTCAAAACTATATTCTCACATCACTTAAAAAGAGTTTTATTCAAAGTTTATTAATATTCATGGTTGGAATATTAATAGACAGTTCTACAACTCATTTCATATATACTTACAGTAATTTTCTCCCCTTTCATAAAATCAGCATTTCTCGGAGAAAATTATTCAAAAATACTCTAACACATTTCCTATCATCCAAATATATTTTATATATTAGGAAATATATTTCAAGTACGTATACAATTCAAAACTTTGGTCAAAAGATTCATCTCCTTCATTTCAAAACCAATGATATTTTACTCGGAAGAAAAGGCTGACGGAACAGTTTTTAATTTTAGATAAAATACTTCAACATGATAAAATAACTTGAAATTTGGTATGGATCATTTAAATGGTATTTTCTAAGTCTGATAAAAATTTCGTAACATTTCGAGAATTTTTGTCCGGGCACAAAAATCGAGGCAGTTGGTACCATAGTTGACCATGTTTGACCTAGTTACCATTGACCAAGGTTGACAAAACTTGCTGGACATCATTTTATATTATTTAAGTAATTATCATATTTTTTATGATATTTATTTAAGAGTTTTTAGGGTGGTCATAATTATTGGTATTTAATGCTTAATTAAGTGATTAAACAAAGATTAAAAGAAAAAGGAAAATATATGATTATATAAATAAATCAGCTGAGTTTTTGGCTCCATAAACTTGTTTGTCTCATATTTCAAGTTGCAAAGAAACACAACTAATACACTTTGTTTTTCATGTCATCAATCCATGTGACTTACACCATCCATTTTCCTCAAATCTCCACCATTCAATCCCCCCAACTTCTCCTACAAATAAACCCCCACCACAAACCATTTTCTTCAAGCTAAAGAGCCACAAAGTTGCTGAGATTTTTCCAAGAAGTATCTCTCTTCATCTCTTTCAAATTCTAAACACAAAATTCTTCTCAAAAATCTTATCTCTCTTCGATATATATACATATGTACAAGGTTTTTGAAACCCAAGCTTAGCTTCACCCAACAAAGCTTCATCCCGCCAGGTTAGCTCATCCACTACCACTTCCCGGCCTCCCAAAGGTCTTCCCAAGTTCGACCAAAGTGCTAAAATCTGGCCGAATCTCCGGCGAATGTTTCCAGCAAACTTTTCTGACTGTTCCTGAAAAGTGGTAACTATAGCTTCTTATTTGAGTTCTTTTAATTTGAGCTTTATACTTAACTTCTCTACTTCATAATAAGCTCTAATATGAGATCTCTTATAAAGAAAGTTCTCAAGTGAAAGAGAACTAAGATTCAAACTCGTAATTCGAATAACTACTTGATCTTCAAAAAATCATTTCAACAAGAAGATCTATAAAGAGAAGTACTTAATCTCCAAAGGTGAGATTATATTTGACACAAGTTCACGAGTTAGCCAATTAATTTCACGCTGTTTAATTGGATCTTGGCTAACAAATATTCGTGCACATAAAATATTATGAAGTATCGTTTAATCCCTTTTAACATCTTTAGAGTTCCGGGGGATTATAAATCGATTTATAAACACTTCGTAATTTATCAAATATCAAAACGAATTATGTTCACGAGTTAGCCAATTACTTTCACGTTGTTTAATTGGATCTTGGCTAACAAATATCATGCACATAAAATATAACGAAGTATAGTTTAATCCCTTTTAACATCTTTAGTGTTTTGGGGGATTATAACTCGATCTATAAACACTTCGTAATTATTCGTTATTTAAAGACAAATCAAATCCACGAGTTAGACAATTAATTTCACGATCTTTAACTGGATCTTGGCTAAAACATATCGTGTATATAAACAATTACGAGATATATCGTATAAACCCCTTCTAACATCTTTAGTGTTATATGGGGTTATTATTTGATATATATAAACTACTCGTAATTATTCGTCTAAACTTCAAAAACACAATCTTAAGCCAATTATTTGCACTTCATTTATTTGGATCTTGGCTAAGACTCATAAATCTTATAACCATGCTTTAAGTTAAAAGTATACTTTGACTACATAATTGTCAAAATATAAGTATACTAAAATCCTTAAGCCTACGAGCTTAAAGGATAATTACAATTTCGAGATTGTAACTAAAGTATTCTTCGATCTATAAATACTTAATCGAAATAAGAAGAATACTGAAGAAGCCATAAGCTGTAAGTGCTTTAGATAAAAGACTTCTCATATTACTCCACAAATTCATTAAATCTATAAAGGAGTAATTATAAATATACTTGGACTAATATTTATTATCTTAAGTTATGTATTCTTATTTAGTTTTAATATTCTTATTTGAATATTATACTATCTTGTGGGCTAGTACCGTAACATACTGGTTCAAAGTAAACCTTTCTCTATACTTGTTGTTTCGTGGATTGTCTTATTAGTTTTGTAGTGAGGTGAAGTGACGTGAGGTGATTCTCGTTCTAAAATCCAAGTCCTAGACGTACTAACGGGGAGTTAGTAGTCTTTGCACCATAAAGAAGAGGAAATACCCAAGACCGGATCACTAAGATCCAAGACCGAGAAAAGCTAAGGAAGGCAAGTCCACACAAAGGATTCTACATCAACTTTGAAGAAATAGCGGGGAGTTATTGTCTAAGATAAGTTGTGTAGGTATTACATTTATTTTGAGGTGGTAACCCTTGTGTTGCGCACCAAGACAAATACGTGTAAGGATGTAAAGGCTTCTCTGCTACTAAAGGAGCGAGTTTATTATAAGGGAAAATGCTGAGTCCGGGAGAGGAGCTCGGGGACTGGACGTAGGGGTGACCGAATCTATTAGAGGTTGCGCCATCGCGAACTAGGATAAAATCACCGTGTGATATTTTCTTTCCTTGCACTTTATTTTTCCGCATATATAAACTATATAACTACTCGGTAAAGTTTTAAAAAGGGATAAATTATTTTAAAATGCCATAATAATTTTTAAATTGGTAATTAAGCTATTCAACCCCCCTTCTAGCTTAATATAGCCCTCTTACAGGACCTTACACAAAAGTCATAGAATTATAATTATAATGACTTGTACTTGTTCAATTAGTTTCATTGAAATTAAATTTCAATGAAGTCTCTTTTGTAATGTTCCCTGATTACACTGTGTAGTTTCAATCATTGTATTATGTGATAGAATCACGTGTATGCTCCAAGATGTCTACTTACACTTTGTTTCATTATAATATTTTGATTTTTCTCTAAGTTTGATGTTATAATTGTTTTGCTTTTTCTCTGGATTTTGTTTCAAGTTATGTTAAAATTCTAGGTACTTTTCATAATAATTAGCCTTTAATTTTGCATATTATTGTGGAATTATAGCATAACTGTGTACTTGTTCTAATTATTGACAAAATTTGATACTTGTCGAGATTGAAGGAAGACGAGATACATTACGACCAAAAAGCAAAAGAAAACAGAAAAGGCAGGCTCAGATAAAAAGAAAACAGAAAAGGTAGGCTCAGATAATGAGGTTAGAGGAGCGGAAACTTATGATAATCATGGAGCGGAGGCATTCGAACGTCAACGAGAGCAGTCGGAGCAACCCATAGTTACCACAACTGGTGTTGTGGAAAAAACTTCTGGAGGTACGCGAGGGGTAGCGCAATGTACAAAGTTATTATGAAGAAAGCTCGCAGGAAAAAAATTAAAGTCACATGTGATCAATGGGGAATTCCTAATGGGGAAACTAGGGCCTGATTGCAGTCCTATATTGGCATGTTGGCCAGGACAACAATTCCAATGGATATTGCTAGTTTTCCAAATATAGAACCCGAATTAAAGTAAAAAATTTGGATAGATATTCAGGTACTCTATAGTATTGTTAATTTATTTGCACATGTTATGTTAATTTCTTAATTTTAAAAATGTTCATATTCCTTGTGTTTTTTTCCAGTTGACAATCAAAGTTGGTCCACATTTTGAGGACATTGTCCTAAAGTCTGCGGGCCCTAAATGGCGACACTTTAAAACCGATTTAACGAGGAAGTTTGTGCTTCCGTTTGTTGGAGACAAGAAGAAACTGAATAAACCACCAAAGAGATATGCTTTTGTCAGTAAGTCAACGTGGAAAAGATTTGTGAAGCGAAGGACTGATCCTACCTGGATGGTATACTTTATTTTATTACAATTTTGTAATTCTCTAACTTTTTTTCCATTTCTGTTAATTTTGCACTTCAATTTTACGTAATTCTATAATTTTATTTTTAGGAAATTCATGAAGCGCAGAGTGACGCAGAGAAAGTATCATCATCGCTTGTCTAGAAAGGGTTATATTGGTCTAAATGAAGACAAAGTAAGAACAAAGTCATTACCTTCTTATTAAAAAATGGCAATTTTTATATTTTGCTTCACATTTTCAACAGATCAAAAAAAGAAAGTTGCAGCCGGAAGATGAACCTGATAGAGCAATTTTTTGGCAAAAAGCTCGGAAGCGGAAAAATGGTGAAGAGGTCGATGAATACCTGACTGCTATATGCGATAAAATTGTAAGTGTTCATGTAGTGGATTATGTTGTATGCGATGAAGACATGAATGATTAACACTTATAAATTTTTTTTAGTTATTTTTCATACTTAGTATTTTTTTATTTTTTTAATTATTGACCTGGTTGTTGTATGATTATGTTAATCCTGTTGAATTTTTTTTATTTATTTTTCATGTCAATAGAATGCTTTGTTGAAAAAAAAGAGAAGTGTGAAATAGAATTCTCTGGAGGTAAAGATCTTCTGACTACAGCTTTAGAGAGTCGTGAACATTTGGGAAGGGTTCGGGTGGTTGGAGGCTACATAACTCCAAAACAGTACTTTAATCTGCCTAGAGAGAAAAAGATTTGACTCACGAAGAAAGAGTTATTGGCTCGTGATCGAGAAAGAGATGAAAAGGTTGGTAAAAAGACGCAGGCTCTTGGCAGAGATTGCTGAGTTGAAGGCAATGATGGCCTCATGGATTTCTTTTCACTCCCCAATGATGTAAAAAAACATAGTTATATGCATCTATGAAAGGATGATTAGGTGCGTGAAGTACAATATTACTACACAAATACTGCCGTGTGAAAAGGAGGTAGCAGGGAGCCTCCAATAAGTGGTGTTCCATCCTCTGCCCTAGTGTGGATGGAGAAATAAGTTTCCGATGATATAGCTAGTAATCTTTCAGCCTCTTCAACGATTTCAATCAGGTTTTCTGTGTACACTCCAACATGATCACCTGTCTCATATCTGAGTACGTAAACACATAACTGTTAATCTTTCTATAAAATCGTGCTTTTTGACCGTTCTTCTTTGCACTTAAGTAGGAAAATGACTCAGTTTCTAACCTAAATAAAAGGCAAGTAAAAATATATATTGCTGCTAACGACAAACTGTAATATGACTAGATAAGGAAAGATATTTACGTGAGACCAGTGTGGGAAATGTCAAATTCCAGATGAGTGCAAGATCGATCAGATTTAGGGGTATGAAGCTCTCTTTTCACAGATACAATAGCTCTACACCCATAAAATATCATATAATAATAAATTAGGATAATGGGACTCTAAGAATATCAAATATTGAAAAGCAAGATAAAAATATAAATCAATATTAAGATATCTGTAAGGATGTTGAGCATCATAACTAGCTTGACCATTTGACATACTAAAAGTTCTATCCAACAAAGATGAATCAGTTTGATCATGAAAGACCACCCAATATTCTAATACAGCGGCAGTATAAGGAGTGGCAGCAACTCCATCCTTTTCATCCCAAAGCAGTTGGTTTAACTCAGGCCACACCAACTCTCGCCTAAATTGACATTACTTTTTTAAGGTAATCAAGCTTACATTCAATAGTATAACAAAAGTCAATTTATCTAACCTATTGTGATATCATATTGCTAAGGTTGTAATACAATGATGTAAAGTCATCCTCAATGCATTGATTATCATCTCTCATACCCACTGGAACAAGCCGCTTGGCACCTGCAAATGTTGAAAAGAAGATAACAAGTGTTAGATCAAATCATACACAGAACTTAACAATGAAAGTTAACAAGATACGGTACACAAGCAGTCATATGCATCTCTAATGGACCCAACATTATCAATATATTTAACCTAAAACCAAAAGAAAGAGAAAGTCTTTAGATTTACATACCCTGCTCTGCAAGGCCGTCATCCACATCATTTGCAATCTATAATTTAGAAATTAACAACCATTAAATACAATTGTACAAGTGATATGAAATAGAATCTTTTTTTAATTTATAGGCATTTACGTAACTCCTTGTTAAAAATCATACTGTCTGTTGCCAAGACCAAATACTCCATACTGGAGATTGTTAAGCCATTCCCCCTTCTCTTTTCCCTGTTTGGAAATATTCTAAAATCAACTACAAATCCAATTTAAGATGGACAAGTAGAAAAATCATATAACAAAAATTATATCTGAAAACCACTTGTGGAATCTAGCTACGTTGTCTGTGGGTTCACCATCACCATATCTACACCGACAGTAAAATAATGAATTTAGAAGGAGTTACTATACTCAAGAAAAACTGCAGAAATAATTAACATGGAGTGCAATATATAATGATCTAAATAAACTAATCGATCATATATACAACTCACGTAGCTAGGAAGAAAAAAGTAATGGTTTCTTTTTTGAATTTAGTCTCGTACTCGTCATCTTCTGCCACATAATTATCCTGTAAAATCAACCACTCATTTAGTCAATCATCGTATATAGCAGTAACAATAACAAGGTCACAAGTACAGCTTATATAGATCTATAAACCCAACTTCTTTCAAGGTTAACAATACATACACCAACTTTTAATCGAGTAGATTAGAAGTTAATCTTACTGATGAGTGGCATTTTATACCACTTAGAACGTCTTATAATGGCTTGAATTGATGTCTTAAAATCAAGTATTTTGTGTATTCGATGCGTTTTTTTAGTGTTTTTGAATTTCAGGGTATAACTTGCGAATTTAGGGGGATTTCATTAAAATAAGCCTAGGGAAGTACTTGAAATCAGTTGCGGGGAGTTGTGCGAAGAAATCAGCAAAATCAGGACCAGAAATTGGAATTTTCCAGGAGCTGTCCAGACGCCCGCCTGGGATGTGGGGCGACCGCCTGGAGGTGCAGGCGCCCGCTTGGGACCTGGGGCGGCCGCCTGGGGTCAGAATAATTAATTATGGATTTTCTAATTAGACTTCTAGTGGGCTTCTAACGGCGCTGTTTCTTGTGGATTCTTATATAAGCAATCTTGGGAGACGTTTCACAATAACAAGCAATAAAGAACAAGTATCAATCAAGCAAGGAGCAAGGAGAGAAGATTAAGAAGACCGTTTTAGCACACCACAATGAAGAAGAGGCAGTATACGTTATCTTGTGATTCTTTTATTCGTTGTAACAGTGGATGCTAGTTTTCTTTACTTTGAACCTTAATACTCTTGTAACGTACTCTGGTTTTAATAAGTATTTTTATTAGTTTATATTGTTGAGTTATTATCATGTTTTCATATGAACCCATGGTGACGATGAGTTCTATCATGGGCTAATCGTGATCATGGGGTCGTAGCGGATTTACTATGGATTTCTTTGGTTAATTGTTTAATACCTTGGTATGTGATGGTTGTATGATATCTAGTATAGGTTGTGCTTATTCGTCTTATGTGCGTCGCGAACATATAAGATAGCCCGTTAATCTCTTGTGAAGTGACAGTGAATCTTGAGATTTAGAACTTTCCATGCTAGCAAAGGTTCATGTATTGTATGCATGATTAATGGGTAACTCTAACCGTTTTACTTGCCCTGTGTAATCATTATGAATAACTTGCGCTTAAATCGTTATGTTGCGCTTAAATCTCATGTGTGTTTCATATTGATAATTCAAGTGTCAATTTAAGTGTTTAATTTTCGTAGTTATTAATTAGTTAATCAACCTTAAGTGTTATTGTCTTGACATTGAGAAGTAATCATACATTGGTGAGTAAGTGTTAATTAAACATAATTAGTCTGAGTTTCCGTGGGAACGAACTAGAAATTATTCTATATTACTTGCGAATGCGTATACTTGCGTGAATTATTAGCCCATGCTTTGTTCCTAACAAGTTTTTGGCGTCGCTGCCGGGGACTCGGTGTTAAGTTGTTTAGTTTATGTACTTGCCATCAGTGGTCATTAGGACTCATTGATTAAGACTTGTTACTTATTGTTTCCGGTTGTGTTTCAGGTACTCTAGCGAGCGTTTATGCAAACACGTTCTCGCACTCGCAAGAGGACTCTAGATACGGTTGAGGAGACAGACTCAGTTCTTGATATTTCGGAGAAGATAGATTTTAAAGATTCAGATAAAGAGAGTGAAAAGAAAGAACCGGTAATCATGGGTGATCGTATAGTTCTCGCAGATCCAGCTCTTCAGTCAAGCATCATTCATCCGGCTATTCAGGCCAATACTTTTGAAATCAAGCCGGGCACTATTCAGATGGTGCAGAATTCTGTTTCTTTGGGAGGTGCTGCGACTGAAGATCCCAACATGCACATCAGGAATTTTTTCGAGATCTGCAGTACTTTCAAATATAATGGTGTTACGGATGAGGCTATCAAGCTGAGGCTTTTCCCATTCTCTCTGAGGGATAAAGCTAAGGACTAGTTATATTCTTTACCAGCTGGGTCCATCACTACTTGGAAAGATCTTGCGTAAAAGTTTCTGGTGAAGTTCTATCCAATGGCCAAGACTGCAGCTATGAGGAGTACTCTTACTCAGTTTACGCAGCAACCAACAGAATCTATGTGCGAAGCTTGGGAGCGCTATAAGGAGATGTTGAGAAAGTGTCCAGATCATGGTATGCCTGACTGGATGGTGATCACTGGGTTCTACAATGGTTTGGGGGCCCAATCTAGGCACATGCTCGATGCAGCTGCTGGAGGTGCCTTGTGGGCCAAAAGCTATACTGAAGCCTATAATCTCATTGAAGCTATGGCTGCAAACGAGCATCAAAACCCAACTCAAAGGATGATGCCTGGGAAGGTAGCAGGTATTCTGGAAGTTGATTCAGCTACAACTATTGCAGCGCAGCTCCAAGCGCTATCTACGAAGGTCGATTTTTTAGCCAACTATAGAGTCAATCAGATAGCTATGGTCTGTGAGCTTTGTGCAGGCTCTCATGCTACAGATCAGTGTTCTCTTGTTAATGAATCTGTTCAGTATGTGAACAATATTATCCTAATAACAGAAGTCATCCCAATTTTAGCTGGAGCAATACTCAGAATGCTATTCAGCAACCATATCAGCAAGCTGTAAGTAAGCAGTTTAATCCACCTGGATTCCAGCAACCTCAGCAATATGCTCAAAGGCAATCATATCCTCAACAAGGAGGTGCTGCTCCAACTTCTAGTGCTGATTTCGAGGAGCTAAAGCTGTTGTGCAAAAGTCAGGCTGTTTCTATCAAGACCTTAGAGAATCAAATCGGTCAAATAGCCAATGCCGTGCTCAATCGTCAACCTGGCACACTTCCCAGCGATACTGAAGTTCCAGGCAGGAAGGAAGCTAAAGAGCAAGTCAAAGCTATTATCTTAAGGTCTGGAAAAGTTGCTGAAGCTGAAAAAGCAAAAGATGGAGAAGCTGAAGTTGAAGATGGAGAAGAGAAGCAAAAGGAAAAAGAGGCGGAACCAAGGAAGACTACTGTTGAACACACTCTGCCTGAGGGTAATACAGGGGAGAAACAACTCTATCCTCCACCACCTTTTCCTAAGCGATTGCAAAAACAAAAGTTGGATAAACAGTTTGGTAAGTTTCTGGAGGTGTTCAAGAAACTTCACATCAACATACCTTTCATGGAGCAAATGCCTAGTTATGCAAGATTCATGAAAGGTATTCTTTCAAGGAAGGTGAAACTGGATGATCTTGATACCATTGCTCTAACGGAAGAGTGCAGTGCTGTGCTGCAACAAAAATTACCTCCAAAGCTTAAAGATCCAGGTAGCTTCACCATTCCTTGCACCATTGGCAAGTTGTCATTCGACAAGTGCCTTTGCAATTTGGGAGCAAGCATCAATCTGATGCCGTTGTCTATCTTCAAAAAGCTGAATTTGCCTGATCCAAAGCCCACCTATATGTCTCTACAATTGGCTGATCGTTCTATTACATACCCACGAGGCATCATGTATGACGTGTTAGTAAAGGTGGATAAGCTCATCTTTCCTACAGACTTTGTCATTCTGGATTTCGAGGAAGAAAAGAAGATTCCCATAATCTTGGGAAGACCTTTCTTGGCTATAGGCCGTACCTTGATAGATGTGCAAAAAGATGAAGTTACTGTGCGGGTGCAAGATCGGGATGTAACATTCAATGTATTCAATGTGATGAAATTCCCTACAGAAGATGATGAGTGCTTCAAGGTGGATTTGATTAATTCTGCGGTAACTTCAGAACTTGATCATGTGCTAAGGTCTGATGCCTTAGAAAAAGCCTTATTGGGGGAATTTGACAGTGAAGATGAGGAAGGCAATGAGCAACTACAATTTCTAAATGCTTCTCCTTAGAAGCGAAAGCTAGACATGCCATTTAAATCTCTTGGTAATACTGATCTTAAGAATGCTGAGGGAAAGCTCAAACCATCTATGGAGGAAGCACCTACTTTGGAGCTTAAACCATTGCCTGAACACTTGAGGTATGCTTTCTTAGGTGATGTATCTACTTTGCCTGTTATTATTGCATCTGACCTCTCAGGTAGTGATGAGGACAAGCTCTTGAGGATCTTAAGAGAATTCAAATTGGCCATAGATGGACTATAGTAGATATAAAAGGGATCAGCCTTTGGTACTGCATGCATAAAATTCTGCTAGAGGAAGGTAGCAAGCCAACTGTTGAGCAACAGCGAAGACTGGATCCTATCATGAAAGAAGTCGTGAAGAAGGAAATTCTAAAGTGGCTGGATGCAGGAATCATATATCCTATTTCTGACAGTTCTTGGGTGAGCCCTGTGCAATATGTACCTAAGAAAGGAGGTATTACTATGGTAGCAAATGAGAAGAACGAGCTCATCCTTACTCGAACAGTCACAGGATGGAGGGTATGCATGGACTATAGAAAGTTGAATAAAGCCACGAGGAAGGATCACTTCCCTCTTCCATTTATTGATCAGATGCTTGACAGGTTGGCTAGTCATGAGTATTACTATCTTCTGGATGGCTATTCGGGTTATAATCAGATTTGCATTGCACCAGAAGATCAAGAAAAAACTACTTTTGCTTGTCCATTTGGCACGTTTACTTTTCGCAGAGTTTCTTTTGGCTTATGTGGTGCACCTGCCACTTTTCAGAGATGTATGATGGCAATATTCTCTGATATGATTGGAAATAATGTCGAAGTGTTCATGGACGACTTCTCCGTCTTTGGACATTCATTTGATGAATGCTTGAATTATCTTCGTTTGGTGCTCAAAAGGTGTGTGGAAACTAATTTGGTGCTCAATTGGGAAAAATGTCACTTCATGGTGCAACAAGGCATCATTCTTGAGCATAAAGTCTCTAGTAAAGGTCTTGAGGTGGATAAAGCCAAGGTGGGAGTCATTGAAAATCTTCTGCCACCTATTTCTGTGAAAGAAATCCGTAGTTTTCTTGGTCATGCGGTTTTTTATCGGCGTTTCATCAAGGACTTCTCTAAGATATCTAAGCCGTTGTGCAACTTGCTTGAGAAAGATGTGCCTTTCAAATTTGATGATGAATGCTTGGCAGCATTTGAGACTCTCAAGAAGATTTTAATAACTGCACCAGTTATTACGGCACCTGATTGAACAGAACCTTTTGAGATGATGTGCGATGCGAGTGATTATGCAGTGGGAGCAGTTCTTGGGCAGCGCAAGAATAATATTTTTCATGTGGTCTACTATGCTAGTAAGACGCTTAATGGAGGTCAAATAAACTACACCACTACTGAGAAGGAGCTCTTGGCTATAGTTTTTGGTTTCGAAAAATTTCGATCTTATCTACTTGGGATAAAGGTGACAGTATTCACCGATCACACTGCCATTCGCTATTTGGGCTCAAAGAAGGATTCAAAGCCTAGACTTATTCGTTGGGTGCTCTTGCTACAGGAATTTGAGCTAGAGATCAAGGATATAAAAGGTATTGAAAATCAAGTAGCTGACCATCTCTCTAGACTGGAGAATCCCGATTCTACTTCACATGATAAAACATTGATCAGCGAATCTTTTCCGGATGAGCAGTTGTTCGCAGTTCAGGAGGAAGAGCGTAATTCCTTTAAAATTCGCAAAATTGACACAGAACACATAGTCATGCATACAGTCAAGCAATCACACATATACAGTCACAAAATGACTCAGGTCTGATCATAGAACTTATCCCTCTTGAATCTTTTATCCTCTTTTACGCATACCGGGTCACGTTCATCCTGACGGCCCGACGCTCAGCGTTTCGATTACGCTTCTCATTATCTTTGCCAATCATCACGTCTCTTAGGATGAAATATTTTATTTATTCACTTCACATATAATTCTCATTTTATATTATTTAATTCCATATTTGGACGAGTTCTGTTCTACTTGACGGCCCGACACCACATCTTAACTTCTAAGCTGACTCTTTAAATTGGAATGTTTTTATCCACGCTCCTTAACTCTAGTATACAGATAAGACAAATAATCATCACTTAGTCACATAATTATAATCACATCACATAACACATACTTTATTCACTTAATTATGTCGCAAAATTCTCAGTCGTCACACATACTCATTTGACAGTCCATCAAGAAATTTCATCACTCTTTCCTAATGTCATTTTCTTTTGATTTTTTCTTAATCTTCGGCATGTTTATACTTAAATATAGTTTAATGTTCCAACTCACTCCATAGAGATGTAAGCTCAGAATAGTACTGAGCAAGTGTTCGATTTCCTTGAACCGATGCCAATATCTTTCAGTTCACCTCAAATCGTTTGGCGAAATTCCCGGAAAAATAATAGGTCTGTGTGAGAGAGTTCCACACCTCTTCTCATGTATCAATAAACATATAGCTCTTGAGAATATGAATCTCTTTAAAATTAAACGAACACGCCATGGCATTTTTAGAATCACTATCATTAAAACTTGCATCGCTGTCCTTCGGTTGTTTGGCTTTCCCATTAATTTATCTTATTAATTTATGGGATTTTAATGTCATCATTCAAGTTTTTGACCATTTAAGAAAAACAATTCCGTCAAATATAGGATTTACATATGGAGTACTATGAAATCCAGATTATTATAACTTGTAACAATAGCCTCATTTGTGGTATCGACAACCTCATCTGTTCTATTTGAAACAATATTCAAATAATTTTTTAGGATTTATAATTAAGCCTTGGCTTAACTAAAAAACCATGTTAGTATATATATCGACAACTTCATCCGTTCTATTTGAAAAACTATTGAAATAATATTTTTGAATTTATAATTAAGCCTTGGCTTAATTAAAAAACCAGGTTAGATACTAACCTGATTTTTAGTTAAGCCTATCAAACTTGGTTTTTTAGTTTAGGCAAGTCTTAATTGAAAATCCAAAAATATTATTTGAATATTATTTCAAATAGAACAAATGAGGTTGTCGATACCACGAATGAGGCTAATGTTACAAGTAATAATAAATCAGGATTTCACAGTACTTCGTATGTAAATCCTATATTTAACGAGAATTTTTTTCTTAAATGTTCAAAAACTTGAATAATGCATTAAAATCCCATAAATTAATAAGATACATTAATGGGAAAGCCAAGCAACCGAAGGATAGCGATGCAAGTTTTGATAATTGGGATTCTGAAAATGCCATGGCGTGTTCGTTTAATTTTATGGAGATTCATATTCTCAATAGCTATATGTTTATTGATACAAGAGAAGAGGTGTGGAACTCTTTCACACGAACCTATTATTTTTCTGGGAATTTAGCCAAACGATTCAAAGTGAACTGAATGTCATTGGCATTGATTCAAGGAAATCGAATACTTACTCAGTACTATTCTGAGCTTACATATCTATGGAGTAAATTGAGACATTACACTTGTTAGGTCACACAATACTGTAGAAGGGGGTTGAATACAGTGTAGAATACAATCAAATTGATTTCGAACACAAGTAACAGTAAACAGATATATTCGATATAATAAACTCTGTTACAATGGAACTGTTCTCTCTCAGTGATGAACAAATATCACGAGAGCTGCTAGGTTACAATGTATGATCTTCTCGATAATGATAACACATATAGTGTAAACCTATGTCTGTGTTTATATAATACACAGTTACAAGATAACTTCTAATTGATATGGAATATAATTCTGTCTCCTAAAATATATCAATCAGATATCTTATACAATTCTTTCAGTCCTCTAACTCTTTCCATGCATATCTTCTTTTGTATTGGTCTTGATCTTCTTTCCTGTAAATCAGCTTCCTTCCTTAACTGTTAGTCCTCTCGTACTTAAGTTCTAATATCCATCTTCTGATATTTATCTTCTGATAATCTAAGTTCTGATATCCTCAAGTTCTGACTTCTAGTAAGTACTAATTCCAGTAAGTACTGATATTTCCTGTTTGTTAAGATCTGAAAACTAAACATGAAACATATTAGACATGACATCTCAAATATATCTAACAATCTCCCCCAACTTGTAAATTATGCAAAATATACAAGTTAATAGATTTGATGATGTCAAAAATATTTAAGTTCAAATGTAATGAGAGTTTAATAAGACTATTAACTATAACTTACAGTTCTTGTAGCTTTACCAACTTCACTGGATTAATCTAAATCCATATTGATTCTTAACAAAATCTCTTACCAGCTTGTCTTCAGCTTTCCTCAGAACTTCAACTAACTATGCTTTGACCTGCATCAGTTCTTCATCTTTACTATCACCAATTTGATAAATGGCTGTTCTGAGAGCTTGAATTGATGTTCTTTCAAGTCCATCACCAAGTCTGATAACTCTAGGATGTGAAGAGTTTTCATTATAACATAGGCATTTTCCTTTCAGAATAACTTCCACCTTAGCAGAATTCTTCAACATAGGAATTTCTCTTCCATCACATTCAGTAATCATTGGTATATACTGAGAAGTCTTTGTACCAGAGATTCTAAATAGATCTCTTATAGCCTTCAAAATGTATTCTGACCATCTTCTTGTAACATCAGATTTTACTTCCAGAAGATAGTTAATATGTTGAAGTTCTCTGACATACTTCTTTAGCACATCAGTATCAGCTAGTCTGTAAGTTAATCCATCATAGAGAAATAAAATCAATTTCTCCTTTAGATTATCCTTATCATGAGCATCTATCATAATTTGAGCAGACATCACTTTGTCAAGGTGCTTTTGTTTGATTTGTTCATATGGTTTGTCTGTCAACATGAAAGGATCTTTTAGAGTAACTTCTACACCTGTTTATATCTTCTCTTCATCAGAACCTAATCCAGCTTTATCTCTAGGTTGCTTGGATCTCAACCCAAATGTTGCGAGTTGATTCATCATAAGATTGGATTTTGGTTCAAATGGAGTAGCTTTCTTCCATAACAACTTATTCTTATCAGCAATTGTCATCTCTTCCAAATTAACTTGATCAGAATTTGCTGTTTCTTCTGTAGCTTGCTGTTCTTCATTCTGAACAACTTGAGCAGTGTCAGAGGTTATTTTAGATTCTTTAATTATCTTTCTTCTCTTCAGAATTTGAACAGTTTCATCTTCTATCAAATCATCATTATTCATTGTAGTTTGATAGACTGGAATGGAAGAACTTATCTTTTTCTCAATCTTTAAAGGTTCACTAACCTTTTCTTTTCCTTTTGACTTAGGATCAATCTTAGTTTGTGATCTAGTCTTGGACTTTGAAGTCTCAGAATTTGACTTTTCCCTGATCACAATGCCTTTTCTCTTAGGCCTTGGAGGTTTCTTTGTATCAGAAGCTTTAGACTTAAGATTTGTCTTCTCAGTTACAAATCTAGCTTTTTCCTCCTTGAGAGTTTCCAAATCCATTCCTGGATTTTGTTTCAGAAATAATCTTCTAGCTATCTCCTCATCAAGTGTCTGGATTTTAGGATTTTTGTTATAAACAGTAGTTTGCTTCCCTTTTAGCTTCAGAGTTTGTAAAAACTTCTAAGAGTCTTTAGATCCTGACTGAATCAGAATATCAGAACTTGACATCAGACTTTACTTATCAGAACTTGACTTCAGACTTTTAGCATTCATAGCATCGGAACTTGACTTGTTCTGTGTAGAAGATTTTCCTTGAACTTTTCCTTGACCTCTACTCTTATCAGAGTTTCCCTGGTCATCACCTTTATCATCCTTTTTTTCAGTATTTGAGTAGGTGAACATTTGGACTTAACTACCTTCTCCCCCTTTTTGGCATCATCAGGAAGTAAGAGAGAAAGAAGAAGTTCAATTGAAGATTGGATTTCTTCCAATTGAGCTTTCTGAGAAACTTGGTTAGCCAGGACCTCAGCAATTTGGGCATGTTGCTTCTCTTGAATCTTCTCAATGGCTTCAATTTTCTCAAGAGTAGTTCTGATATATCTGTTCTTGTCAAGCTTGATATGTAGATCTAGCTTATCAGCATGTTCCTTTAGTGTATCAACCTTTTCATGAGTAGAAGAATGTAGACCTTGAAGATGTTTGGTAGAAAAAGCAGTGATCTTGAGTTTTATCTTTAAATCAACATTTGTGAGCAACTCATCAGCTTTAGCAATATGCTTTGTCAAAATGTTAGAACTTGGAATAAAATCAGTGTCATTCCACTTCTTGGTCCACTCCACACCTCTGTAAATATCCTCCCAAGGAATAGGTTCTTCATGTTCAACAAATTTCTTCACCAATTCTTCCTTTCCCAGAATAGGAACTGGAGTCTCAACAAAAACATTGTCTTCAGAACTTGAGGAAGACTCATTATGTTCTGACAGCACAACAGTGTGTTAAGAAACTGGAGATTCAGGAACAGCATCATTTAAATTCTGAACATCAGAATTTATCTCCAGAGCTGGTGTGGTTGATGTAAGTGAGTTTGATTATCGACACATTATTCTTTAATAATATAAAGAATAATAATTAGTAAATAATCGGAGTCATAAGTCCTCGAATGAATATTCAAATAATAATATTCATTAAATAAAATAAACGGAGTCATATGTCCTCGAATGAATATTCAAAATAATATTCATTAATAAAATAGATGGAGTCATAAGCCCTCGAATGAATATTCAAAATAATATTCATTTATAAAATAAAGTTATCGAATAAACCTTATTCAATTCATAATTTTGAAAACTATATCTATATATATATATATAAATATACATATAATATACTCGGGAACATCGACTCCCGGTTTTAGAAAATGTTCACCTTTGGGTCCCCTATACTAAGGGTATACGCAACTACTGCTTATCTCTAGAATAGGTATTATGCAACTTATAAGCAATTGAATCAAAAGTATATATCAAGATTACGAAACAGACATGCATACATACCATATCACATGCTCCAATATATCGCAAGATTTGCTAATTAACTACCATGCATCTATCACAAGATAATGCATATATGTATACATCACAACAACAGTATAACGGGTAGAAAACTTGCCTGAGTGTTCCCGGATAGACTTAAGCTTAGAGTGGGTCCGATAACCTATGAACAACAACGTAAGTCGGAATTAAACCCCGGTCGCTTAAGAAACAAGACTTTAACCAATTAGAGCCCTAACGTTCGCTTTCGCGCTTAACGATTCACTTAAGTCACTCGAGTACCCTCGGCTCCATCATTTTTAATAAATTAACCATTAAGAGTTTTAAGGCGATTCTTTCGCGAGTACCTTACTAACTTCCTAATCCACTTAACATAATATTTTCATATCCCAATTAGTCATTTAAGGTCCTTAACCAAGGTTTTAAAGTAAGGCGAGGGGTAATGGTTCGGTCGCGAAGCGCCGTTACTTAAAACGGCCGTTTCTCCTAAATCGTACATCGGATTCAAACGAACCACATATCAAAACGAAGATCGTAACATGAACTATCTAATCATGGAAATGGTCAAAACCTAAAATTGAGTTCACGGGTCCTGATGTTAAGAACAAAAACAGTCTAAAGTAAATCGGGCATTACGACGGCTATGTTTACGCGATTACCAAAATTTATCCTACTCCAAATCATCCACAAATCAACCACAATTCATCCATACAACCAAAATCCATTCATACCATACTAAAACAGCCCCAACACCTCAAGTTCTCCAATTTATATTATTCTCAAACATGAACTAAAACTATACTTAAGTTTATTAACCAATAATCCAAGATTTACAACTCCAACTCATTACAAAACCAACCACACTCTAAGTCTACAAGAATCATGCTTCTCATGAACCATAACAAACAAAACCAAACCTAATACTCAAAGTAAAGTTAGGGTTTGGAGGGGTTACACTTTCCTTGGAGAGTGGAGAATCAATTAGGAAGCCTTAAATAACCACTAGCTATCTTTACTAAGCTTGGATCTTGAAGAAAATATAAGAAAACACAAAGTTAGTTTCTTGAAAACACTATTCACCAAGAACTTTGATGAATTGATTAGCTATGTTAAACATGGAATCTTGAGCTTAAACTTATGGCTCATCTAAGTTATGAATTATGGAAGCTAAAGAAACAAACCTCTTGATTTTTGAAGGTGTGTAGCTAGGGTTTTGAAAATCTCTTCCTTGGTTTAAGAAGAAAGGTCGAGAGCTTTTGTTCTTGAAAAAGAGAAGTCAACTTCTATTTTTTTGTTATGATTTTGTTTTGGCTTGGTTGATGTTTTTTGTTTGTTAATTACTTTTTACCATGGTAACTTTTGCATGGCCAAGAATCAACCAACAACACACTTCCTTTTTGTCATGC
Source organism: Apium graveolens (assembly GCF_009905375.1). Classification (NCBI taxonomy): domain Eukaryota; kingdom Viridiplantae; phylum Streptophyta; class Magnoliopsida; order Apiales; family Apiaceae; genus Apium; species Apium graveolens. Next base: position 164,710,466 of record NC_133655.1, read on the forward strand.
TTATGTCACCTTTCTTATGTCATCTTGTTACACTTGTCTTCCTCTTGTTGGTGTGATGACATCATCATCCACTAACCCCTTGATTAACTCCTAATTGTTTGCCTAATGACCGCTGATCTGTTATACGGTTCGCTTAACTTTCGTTCTCGTTTCTCGTTTGAGGGATCATACCCGGGATCTTATTACTTGGGTTCCTTTAACCTTTCTCAATACATTATATTCCTTTTATGATCCTCTCTTATAATCCTTGAATTTAAATCCTTTTTATCTTGTTAACTTATACTCAATTCTTTCAGTATCTGGTGGATTTTCGGGAAAAATCAAAGTGTTCGGATTTGGATTCTGACGATCTTTACATACATTTATATACCACATAGAGTACTAATAATATCTCAGAAGATCAATAAAAGAACCCCTACATAGTGTGGCATGAAAAGTTTTCTTACTCAGCATAATCAACAAAACACTATTTATAAGGGTTTCAAAAATTCCAAAAATTGGGGTTATTACAGTCTCCCCTCCTTAAAAGGATTCCGTCCCGGAATCAGATAGAAAATGAATAGGGATACTCTCTTAGCATTGCACTTTCTAACTATTCAGTAAATTTTCCCACATTGTGGTTCTATTATCAAACTCTGACTAGTTTGATGACCCTTCTCCTAAGCACTTGTTCCTTTTTGATCTATAACCTTTCCCGGTTGCTCCACGTGGGTTACGTCTGGTTGCATGTCTATGCGCTCATATGCCCCTATTTGTCTGGCATCCGAATTACACTTCCTTAACATTGATACGTGGAACACGTTATGAACTTGCTACATGTTTGGGGGTAGGGATAGCTCATATGCTAACTTCCCAATATGTCTTAATACCTCCAAGGGTCCAATAATTCGTAGGCTTAGCTTTCCTTTCTTTCCGAACCACATCCATCCTTTCCAAAGGAATACTTATAACAACACTAGGTCCCCTACTTCCTACTCTTTGTCATTTCGTGTCAAATCAACATACTTCGTGTGTCCATCTTGGGCTACTATCAGCCGTCCTCTGATTAGATCTATTATATCCTTGGTCCTTTGGACTACTGCGGGTCCGAGCATCTTGCGCTTAGAGCAACTTCATCCTAACATTAGGGAGATCGACATTGTCTTCCCTCAAGGATCTCATGAGGTGACATTTCGATAATGACATATGATCTATTGTCGTAAGAAAACTCAATCCACGTTATGTGATCATTCTAAATTCATTCAAGTCTATTGCACAGACTCTCATCATAGTTTCTAGCACTATGGCTTTTGCTTCTCAATACCCATTCTTTTCCAGTTTGTAGTCATTACTATCTTCCGTACATAATACTATACTGGTTACACTTTTGCTCGTTAGCATTCTATAACCTCTTAATAACCACGTCAACCTTAGTATCATGAACGCGTTAGATTCGGAATACCACCGCACTGATACTTCTCCTTCCTAGCTGCTTCTATCTTTGAAAACTTGATCCATCGTATAGAAGTAAAAGGATTTATTTAGAGATCACTATGATCATGAACACTTGTTATATCGCATAGTTAGTACAGAAGGTGGCCAGCCTTCAGTACTTGACAAGCAATTAAACAACATGTGGTATCCTACTAGGCTCCTATCACACAGATAGATAGTCATTCGGCAATACCTCCCCTTCTGGAAGGGTTGTTCTTCTCAGCTTACATGAAATGAAAAGAAGAGAAAAGAACGAACTGAAGAGAATTGTATACACGTAAAAATATTGCCATAAAATATTTGGCTTGGAATCTACCTATGAACTATAGAGGTTTGTCATAGGAGAACAAAACATATAAGTATATATATCAACATCAAATATTATAGCATCGTATATCACATGCCTGAATATTTTTTTTTGCTATTTCGTCCATCATTCTATGGACCCATGCTCTTCCTCGAGCTTATATACAATCACCTTTGAAACTCCCTCGACATCAAAAATCGAATCTGGGATCTCATTCCAGACATCATTGTTACTAGAATTCTATGCTTGCACCGCAACCTTCCTCGTATAATAATACGACTCTCTATTGATAAGAAAGAATAAATATTCAATAGGTAAATAATCGACCTAGTTTTTCTATCAAAGATAACTTATATGTCCACACAACCCGATTAGTGGTACTCAATCTCAACATCCATTCCAATACAACTCTCATGCTTGTAATCAGCTCATTACTCGCCGAATCATTGCTACATTACTATGGTCCACCACTGACCTACTGTCGTAATTCACTTTCCATGAAATCTTAATATCTAACCATACGGAGTCCATACATGTCGTATAGAATTCTCCTAAGGAGGTAACATAATTACCATTCATGATTCATGAAGAACAGTCTAGATCCTGATGTATATACATGACATGAAGCAGATAAAATTGCTGAAGAGTTTCAATCAAAGCAACGATAGCAGGTTATTACCATTCTTAATCATATACCTTCAATAGAAGACTTAACTCGAGGTTCGTTTAGTCCTTTTTCAAACATGGTCCTGGATTATCCTCAGGATAGTTCCTTCTAAGATAGATAGCCCGCTCATGGCGATTATACGAATTAAACCTTTACCAAACTACTATTACGGTTGGGTATTGCACAGTCATCAGAAGGAATGTCAATCTACCAAACCATAATACAACCTTTACGACTTCAACCATCATCACTGTATTCCTCTGGCACGAGCGCCTATAATTGCTCTCTTACACTTAAAGTGTCGGCCACCTCTTTGGCCTTTCCTGATAGTAAAATTTCCTTACAATCAATGTCGTTTGAACGATCTCCAACTAAATTTTCTGCCTCATTTCAATCACTGCTTATGTGAAGATGCTCTTCCTTACGCTTTGGTAAAAAAATATATCACCATTTTTCCATAAGTCATTGCCCTAGCCTTTAGATGTAAACATTGCCATGACTGACTCTCGATCTTACTTAGGACGTCTCTTATCTTGGGTCCTTCTTGTTTTCACCAATCTCGACCCTCATTGGATCGATCTATACTTTGTTATGGTTCAACACGTGCCCCACCTGGCATTATTATAATTATGTCATATTTCCTTCATCAAAATTTCTATTCTGGAGAACTTTGAATATTACCTTTCTCCTTGTAAAACCTCTAAGGTTATCCTTAAATCCTTCATCAGGTACACCCTAGGCACAGGGCATATCAAGATACCATTTATTAATACCAGAATCATCATCTATATACTTCTGAAAAATTTCTCCACCGATCCTTAAAGGTTGTTGTTACCTTAATCCCTTCCCATCCATACTGTCAAAACTCATACTGTCCCTATTAAGGGTGAAATGCCAACCTTCATGCATTCCCCTATGGTTCATCTCAAGTTATCGAAGTTATATCCTTAATTCCACCTTTAAAAAGTTACTTGCTTCCTTCCATGGACAAATCAAGTCATACCTTGATAGATTATCTTATTTAATCATTCCCACCCAGATAGTCTATACCAATTTCATAATAGCATATTTATTCAAACTGAGGTCAACCCATATGGCCTTCAAAAGATAACAATGGTTACCCGCTTTTCTTTCCTAATTTGGTATGACAACATTGATGTTCGGGAAGATATTGGTCGTGTTCAACGTGAACTTCTTCTTAATAATTCCTTATTTACTTTTGTTGTTTATCTCAACAGTCATCTCAATGTTGGGATATCTTTCATACCTGGCGTCTCCCTTTCTGGGTATCAAGCCACCGGTCTTACACTTCACATTCTTGAAGGTCACTTCCTTCATCCAATTTTCCTAATTTCTTACTTCCTTGTCTCCTCAGTCTATCCGCGTCTCATTATTTATCCTTCGAACTATCTTATGGTTTCCTCGAATCCTCCCAACCTACAGGGGATAAAATATATGTATCACTTATGCCTTCAACCATCAACTTTAACTCATAATGAATCACCCTCATCCTGACGATTACATACTTTTCTATTTCTATTGTTACGAGTCTTTAGGGTTTCCTCATACCCAACCCCCTTATCATTCCTGAAACTGTATTGCTTTTTTATTTCTTTCCACTTCAATTTCTCTTTATTTTCCTTTCTCTTACAATCATTTCATGAACCCACTAATCATTGACTTCAGACATCACGTCGTTCTGGGATTCTAGTCCCCCCACTAATCATTGACTTCAGACATCACGTCGTTCTGGGATTCTAGTCCTTAGAACAAATCTTGATAACTTTTACAATCTTAGATTCATAATTTATCATACTTGTCTGCCTTTGCTCTGGCTCTAAAGCTTTTACTCTATCTCCATAACCTTGGGAATTACTTTCTCGAAAACAATTGACTGAACTTTAATCAGTTTATCATAACCTCTGGCTCCGTGCCTTCCTTGGCCTTTTACCAGCGGGTGGCCTATCTCTTAGGAGGGTAAGTGATAAAAACAGACTTTTGTGATTCGTCCATCATTTAGAATCTCAAATTATTCCTGTATTTCCTTTAGCCAGGCTCTCGCCTCTACTGGGTTTGCTTGTTCCTTAAAACTCTGAGAGCTTAGCGACTTAAAGGTCCTGAAAGAATTTCCCACCGCACTGTCTCCTCAGGGTGGTGGTTGGGGATAATAGTCTAAGTTATTTTTAGACAGGTCCATAAATTGCCGTATAGGAGTACTGTCCTGGTTCTCCATATCTTGCTCGACTTCTGTTTTCTCAGTATAAAATATTTCATCCTTCTCCCATAATCGGGGTTATTTTATACATTAAGATCCTTGTTTTCCATTTCATTATGTTATGGATTCCTTCTTTCTTGATGGTGACCTCCTTGACTATCATATTCAGGGTTTGCCCTAAATCTTATTCCTCAAACTAGGGCTTTCATCTAAGATCTCATCTTTAAGCTCTTGAACATTTGGAACCCAAATTCTGTAGGAACACGTCATTATTCCCTTATCATCTTTCTCGGTATTAATCTCTTCTCCAGTCATTGGCTCTCTGCCTTCATTCATCAATTATTCTTGGCACAATATGATCTTTTTCAATAATTCGGGCAATCTCAACAGCTTTTCGGTACCAGCTCTGGTTACCTTCACTTCTGTTTCCATTTTCTCGTAATCTCTTACCAATTCTTCCGAATATATTATCATTTTGAGTCTCTCCTTTCTACTAAGGGCGTCAGCCACAATATTGGCTTTTTTTGGATGATAAAGAATCTCATAATCGTAATTCTTGATTAGCTCTAACCACCTCCTCTGGCGCATGTTGGGCTCTTTCTGCGAGAAAATATACTTGAGCTCTTGGGGTTTACGTAAACCTCGCACTTCTCTCCATAAAAGTAGTGCCTCCAATATTTAGGGAAAATCTATTGCCATGAGCCCAAGATCATGGGGGGATATCGAATTTCATATTCCCTTAATTGTCTTGACGTGTACGCGATTACCTTACCGTGCTGCATAAGCACGCACCCTAGGCCCTTGTGCGAAGCGTCACTACACTTCACAAAATCTCCTTTTTCCATCCGGCAACGCCAACATAGGGGCCGTCACCAACCTTTGCTTCAGTTCTTAAAAGCTATTCTCACATTTTTCTGTCCATTCGAACTTCTCAGTGTTACGAGTAAGCCGCGTTAAAGGGGCTACTATCTTTACAAACTTGAATGAAACTACGATAGTTATCGGCCAATCCTACCTCTGGTAGTCGCCTTAACCATGGTTATCAATTCCTCAGTGGTCCTTTATTCATTCTTGTCAGGATCCTCCTCAGCAACAATCCCTTCTAGGACAACATCCTCAACTGCTACATCCTCAATATGAACATCATCTGGTCCCTTGTTAGGACGCTCTATCAGATCCACAATCTGACCTCCAATAAGTAATAAAACATCATCGCACTGTTGCTCCTCAACCTCAGGGTTCGGAGTCCCGCTACCATATACGATAACGAACTACGCTTCTATCACGATATTTATAAGGGTTCCCATAAGGGTTTTAACTGTCAGTACTATGTTAGGTAGCCCGACTATGAACTTGGCAAGAGTTCTTATTATCTTAGTGAACTTATTATCTTAACGTCACATCATCTCTGAGGTTTATAACGCTTAGCTCTGATACCATTTCTGTAACACCACCAAATCCGGGGTCGGGGATCCGGGTTATCACGAGTTCCATTTCCCTTAATAACACCCAATCTAAATAAACAATCAACTACTCCGTACTGTGACCCCACAATAAACACCCACACCACAAGTTATAGTCTCAGAGATGAATATCCAAAAATAACACGAGTCATTTTATTCCAAAATTATATGCCATTACACCTTAAAAGGGTTTCTGAATAAATTTACATAATCCTTGCCATTATTACAATTCATATATATACAAAAGTCTGGTACATCAAAAGTTGAAAGCCTAGCCTATTGGTAGATCCTACCTCAGCTACAATGGCATCAACGCCTACAGGAAACTGCGGAACGTTTCCTAACCGCTTGCGAATTGGAAGCTTGGTCCTGTTCATCTTTTCTATCTGTTGTTGTGTGATGAAAGAAGAAAGCAAGGGTGAGCAACAAGCCCACCAAAATAATATGTATAATAATTAACAATATATGAGCATTCTCATAGTACTCATGAAAGTCTTGGTCAAGAAGAAATGAACCAAGTTGATATCTTAACGCGACCAAGTCACAAAATATTCAGTATATATATACATATATACTTTTCACAATCTTTGAAATCCTCTGACATGTATAATATACATAGAGTTCCAGTTTATAACTGTATAAAAATATCGTTGCAAGGTGATCTCATATATCTAACCTTGTCTCAAAGTTTTTCTGAAAATCTTTGACATGCACAAGGTAATCATTTACTAGATATAAGTTTAAAAGAAGAAGTTACAAGATACTCCAATATACTTATATCTTTTCCGAATACTACTTGAACTACCAACGTTCAAGTTATAATTAGTTTCAAAAGTTCATCACATAGATAAGACTACAAGGCATAACTTGTATAAAATCAATCTTTGAAATATCATTCAAAAGAAATGAAGTTACGAGATACTTCATTTGATGGAAACATCATTTTGAAAACTCGACCCTGCCAACACTCAACAATCGCCCAGCCATAGCCTTTCTATCGAAGTGCTCTGGGTAATGTTGCAGAAATATCCAATTGGATGATGAACTTATTACGGGAGTTTGCCGCGCCAGGAAGACCACTTACGATGATCAGTCGTAGTAGTGCAACCCCGCCTATTTCTACATGTAGAGGAGAACCTGTCGGATTTACTTGTCAACCGAACACTGGACTCCTAAGGAATGGACCGTCTTAGCGGAACTTCCAGGCCATTTGGGCCAATATAATTAATATAATTAGGCTGGGCCGGCGCCACTCGACCATTTACGCCACTCCTAGTTCAGATGAAATCCATGACTCTGAAATGTAAAGCTTGTCCCCACTTTCCCCAAGTAGAAACTTGTTGATACGGCTCCACCAAGAAGTCGTATCTAGTTGGAAAGGAAAACTCACCGATATTTCCCAGGCGATGCATGTTAATGGATTAACTTGTTCCAAGAATTTTACTTCCCGAGTGTTGGGTAAGTAATCAAAAATTCTTTTATCAGAATAGCAACCTTGTTACGAATATAAAATACACCACAGAGCCGGATCCCTCAGGTTTTGAGAGAGTATTTAAATCCCCTTCGAAAGGAGGATCTTAAATATAAAAATGAGTTTTGGGATCCGCCCTAACCTTTAAAATCATTTTGAAGACTCAAAATTTTTTTTAAGAATGTTTGGAGTGATGCTGATTTAATAAAATAAACCAGTCCCAATATATTAGAAAATATCTGAATATTATTATTTAAATAATATTCCCATAAAGAATAATCTTTATAAAAATAATTGAAGTAGAAGTTTTAAAACTTATACTTGAAATGAATATTAAATAACCAAAGATATACTTATACGAAAGTACTATCTTTATTTGAATAATCAAAAGTGAGTTTGATTATCGACACATTATTCTTTAATAAAATAAAGAATAATAATTAGTAAATAATCGGAGTCATAAGTCCTCGAATGAATATTCAAATAATAATATTCATTAAATAAAATAAACGGAGTCATATGTCCTCGAATGAATATTCAAAATAATATTCATTAATAAAATAGACGGAGTCATAAGCCCTCGAATGAATATTCAAAATAGTATTTATTAATAAAATAAAGTTATCGAATAAACCTTATTCGATTCATAGTTTTGAAAACTATATCTATATATATATAAATATACATATAATATACTCGGGAACATCGACTCCCGGTTTTAGAAAATGTTCACCTTTGGGTCCCCTATACTAAGGGTATACGCAACTACTGCTTATCTCTAGCATAGTTATTATGCAACTTATAAGAAATTGAATCAACAGTATATATCAAGATTACGAAACAGACATGCATACATACCATATCACATGCTCCAATATATCGCAAGATTTGCTAATTAACTACCATTCATCTATCACAAGATAATGCATATACATATGTATACATCACAACAACAGTATAACGGGTAGAAAATTGTCTGAGTGTTCCCGGATAGACTTAAGCTTAGAGTGGGTCTGATAACCTATGAACAACAACATAAGTCGGAATTAAACCCCGGTCGCTTAAGAAACTAGATTTAACCAATTAGACCCCTAACGTTCGCTTTCGCGCTTAACGATTCACTTAAGTCGCTCGAGTACCCTCGACTCCACTATTTTTAATAAATTAACCATTAAGAGTTTTAAGGCGATTCTTTCGCGAGTACCTTACCAACTTCCTTATCCACTGAACATAATTGTTTCATATCCCAATTAGTCATTTAAGGTCCTTAACCAAGATTTCAAAGTAAGGCGAGGGGTAATGGTTCGGTCGCGAAGCGCAGTTACTTAAAACGGTCGTTTCTCCTAAACCGTACATCGGATTCAAACGAACCACATATCAAAACGAAGCTCGTAACATGAACTATCTAATCATGGCAATGGTCAAAAACTAAATGTTAAGAACAAAATCAGTCTAAAGTAAATCGGGCATTACGACGGCTATGTTTACGCGATTACCAAATATTATCCTACTCCAAATCATCCACAAATCAACCACAATTCATCCATACAACCAAAATCCATTCATACCATAATACAACAGCCCCAACACCTCAAGTTCTCCAATTTATATTATTCTCAAACATGAACTAAAACTATACTTAAGTTTATTAACCAATAATCCAAGATTTACAACTCCAACTCATTACAAAACCAACCACACTCTAAGTCTACAAGAATCATGCTTCTCATGAACCATAACAAATAAAACCAAACCTAATACTCAAAGTAAAGTTAGGGTTTGGAGGGGTTATACCTTCCTTGGAGAGTGGAAAATCAATTAGGAAGCCTTAAATAACCACTGGCTATCTTTACTAAGCTTGGATCTTGAAGAAAACATAAGAAAACACAAAGTTAGTTTCTTGAAAACACTATTCACCAAGAACTTTGATGAACTGATTAGCTATGTTAAACATGGAATCTTGAGCTTAAACTTATGGCTCATCTAAGTTATGAATTATGGAAGCTAAAGAAATAAACCTCTTGATTTTTGAAGGTGTGTAGCTAGGGTTTTGAAAATCTCTTCCTTGGTTTAAGAAGAAAGGCCGAGAGCTTTTGTTCTTGAAAAAGAGAAGTCAACTTCTATTTTTGTATTATGATTTTGTTTTGTCTTGGTTGATGTTGTTTTGTTTGTTAATTACTTTTTACCATGGTAACTTTTGCATGGCCAAGAATCAACCAACAACACACTTCCTTTTTGTCATGCTTATGTCACCTTTCTTATGTCATCTTGTTACACTTGTCTTCCTCTTGTTGGTGTGATGACATCATCATCCACTAACCCCTTGATTAACTCCTAATTGCTTGCCTAATGACCGCTGATCTGTTATACGGTTCGCTTAACTTTCGTTCTCGTTTCTCGTTTGAGGGATCATACCCGGGATCTTATTACTTGGGTTCCTTTAACCTTTCTCAATACATTATATTCCTTTTATGATCCTCTCTTATAATCCTTGAATTTAAATCCTTTTTATCCTGTTACCTTATACTCAATTCTTTCGGTATCTGGTGGATTTTCGGGAAAAATCAAAGTGTTCGGATTTGGATTCTGACGATCTTTACATACACTTATATACCACATAGAGTACTAATAATATCTCAGAAGATAAATAAAAGAACCCCTACATAGTGTGGCATGAAAAGTTTTCTTATTCAGCATAATCAGCAAAACAGTATTCATAAGGGTTTCAAAAGTTCCAAAAATTGGGGTTATTACATCTTTGATGTTCACCCTATCCCTCACCAATCTCACAATCCTTCACACTCCCTAATTGGTTTTTAGTATATTTTTCAACTAATTTCTTTTGAGAGAAACTAGAGGGGGCTTTCTTTGATTTGGATTTAGAGACTTTTGGTTTTGTGGCTTGGTTAGGCATCTGTTTGGTTATTGTCACAGATGCCATTGCCACAGTTGTTTTTAAAGAAATAGGTTGAGAAGAAGTGGGAATAGAAGCATTACGTCACTTACCCGAGGCTGTTCCATGATTGGCATGTATACAAGGGGAACATCCTTGTGGTGATTTGACCTGTTGAGATTAGCAATAACTCTTCTCTCTTGGACCCAACAAGCTAACTTGTTTATTGGGTTCTCAATTAAGAGATTCTCGGGATGAAAATTAGCTATCATCATGAAAAATCTAGCATAATAAATGTTCTTAGACCTCTTCTTTATATCCCCTAATTTACTCTCTAACTCATACATAACAGAATTACTGAAATTAAAGTACTTATTACTGAGAAGCATGTAAAGCATGTGAATAATTGAGTAAGATATAACATCAAAATTGCTGAGTTTTCCAGAAAACATTTTGATGAAAGAATCACACAATAAACTCCATTCTTTTCTAAGGCCTAGTCTTCTAACTTCACCTAACTTAGTGGAAGTTAGAGCATAACCCATAGAGACTAGCATGTTACTCACATCAGTGTTAGTGTCTGGATCAGATGTGTTATTTTTAGGCAATTTAAAATATTTTTCAATTGCATCACAGTTAACAGAGTGTTCATTACCTTGGAGAGTGAAGGTAATAGTCTTGTCCCTTGAATTGAACACAGCTGTAGACCAAATTTCCTCGGCAACTACACAGTAAATGGTTGGAGACTCAAGTATGGCATAGCTTAATTTACAGTTTAGTATAAAGTCCATCATCTTGTGATAGTCTTCATATACTGGATTTGCTTGTTCACCAGAGCCACAGAGTTGTTCTTTTCATAGACGAACCCAGTTGAGGACATAATTTTGACTAAGGGTGCCATTTCTGTGATTGAGATTAGTTGTAGAGAGAGTTTTTGCTTTTGGGAAGAAGAAGTTAGAGAAATTGCTTTGAGAAAGATAAAAACAAAGAATAAAAATGTGTTATGGATTAAAAACTAAGGTATATTAATTGTTGCACTTACTACTAGGGTTCGTGAGCTTCGGGGATCGATTTGACTGCTCTTGTGTATCGTGACTCGATCCACCTTAACAAGTTGCCTACGTACCTTGCCAATTGTCAATAATAAAGTTAAAAAATGTACTTCCGATTGGTGGGGGTGAGACCCCTTATATAGGTGCTGGGAGTCCTTAAATTGGACTAGATCTAGGAGATTGGTGGGCAAGTCTCTGAATTAGAATGGACTTTGGAGTCCTAAGAGGTAGGAAACTGATTCCTTATCCCATGAGGTTCCTTGGAGGCTAATCTTCAAGGAATTATATTCCTCACTGGACTTTATTTATCAGCTGATTTATCCCTTATTAATTAATTATGAAATTAATTAATATTCAGGGTTTTGGGCCCTTTTTAATGGGCCGAGCTGTCAGCCCAATTCTGATATAATTAATGCGATATTAATTACGCAATCAGGATTTATTTTATTCCCTATCATTTTCCCCCCAACTTCTGAGAAACCGTAAAAAGATTTCGCAGAAGTTAAGTTCATTCGTTCCCATACTGGGTATCGTTTTCGCGTAAAGTGTGGAGCGACCTACACATTTACATCGATTTTCCTTTATTCCTATTATTTAGGAGTTATCTTAATTTTCAGGAATTTTTCCTTAATTTCTGGGAATTTTCCATAATTTCTAGGTGTTTTCCCTTGATTTCTGGGAATTTTCCTTAATTTCCAGAAATTTTCCCTAATTTCTGGGAATTTTCCTTAATTTCCAGGACTTTTTCCTTAATTTCTGGGAATTTTCCTTAATTTCCAGGAATTTTCCCCTAATTTCTGGGAATTTTCCTTAATTTCCAGGACTTTTCCCTTAATTTCTGGGAATTTTCCTTAATTTCCAGGAATTTTCCCTTAATTTCTGGGAATTTTCCTTAATTTTCTGAATTTATTCCTAATTTTCTAGAATTTTTTCCTAATTTTCAGAATTTATTCCTAATTTTCTGGAATTTTCCCTTAATTCTGGGATTTTTTCCTAATTTTCAGAATTTATTCCTAATTTTCTGGAATTTTCCCTTAATTCTGGGATTTTCTCCTAATTTTCAGGAATTTCCAAGTATTTTACTGGATTTTCCAGAAAATATTCATAATTTCTGGAATTTTCCAAGGTATTTCCATTTTCCAGAAAATATTTTTTTTAAAAAAATACCCCCTTTTTTGGACCAGGAATCCCATTCGACCAGGTGCCTGGTCAAATTAAGCCCCAATGTGCTCTGGTCGAAGCCCTATTCGGGCAGGACTTTTCGAGCAGGATTTCTGGCCGAATTTTGGTCAGGATTGGATACATATAATTTTTTTTTTGCAATTCGACCAAGATCCTGACCTTTCGATCAAGTTTTTTTTTTGTTTTTGACAGAATTATGCTGCCTCCTAGCCCTGGTCGAAGTAATTTTCGAGTAGAAACTTTCGATCAGGACCCTGGGCTATTTTCTGGTCGACAATTTGTTTAGGGTCAAGATTTTTCGACCATAATCCTGACCCTTTCGGTCAGGATTTTTCTTAATGAACCAATTTCTGACCGAATAAACAGCCAATAATTTCTGGTCGAAGTTTATTTCGACCTCAAGTTTTCGATCAGAAATCTACTGGGGATCTTGATTGAGCTGGGTTAGGATGTTTTATTTTTGGGCCATCTCTTTTCTGGGCTTATTCATTGGTCTTCTTCTTTTTCGCCATTTACTGCGCTTGAGTTGAGCATTTTTCTTTTAAATTAGGAATATTGAGCTTGGGCCGAGGACTTGGGCTTGATCACAACTGGGCCTTAATTTTGGTTTTTCCAACCATTTGCTCCCTTTTTTATTTTGAAAAAATTCTGGACTTGGGCCCTGATACTGGGCTTGATATCTTCCCAGGCCCAATAAGATTCACATATTAGATATTTTCTGGGTCGGGCCCTTATATTGGGCTTTTTTCTTTCAATTTAAATTTGGGCCCATGACTTCGACCTGGCCTTTATTTTCAAAACCAAATTTCCAGAATTTTATGGAATTCTGAGGCACCTTCTTTTATTTATCAAATTTTATTTTTAGATTTTTCTGGATTCTTCCAGAATGTTCTATTCTTGGGCCCAAATGGGCTTTTCAGAGGCCCAATTGATAGTTTGGGAGGCTATATAAAAGTGAGGTGGGAGTGTGATTTCACTCACACTTCTCATTTCACTCTTCTTCATTTCTCAAAATTTCCTCTCCTCTCCACCACTCTCAACACTCCTCTCCTTAGAAAATTTGCGGCTAGCCTTTTCCGGCCTTCCTCCCCTTTCCAAGGTTTCAAGCTTTCTTCCATTTCCATCAATGGCAGACAAGAGTTCCGAGAGAGCGGCTAAGATTGCCTCTTCTTCGAAACGAGGTAACGATATCGAAATCCGCTCTTCTTACATGTCATTACTAGATATGATTAACACTAGAGGGGATGATTACCCCTCTAATGCACATCTTGATTCGTTTGATTATTGTAACACATGGCACAATATAGATTTTGATAAAATTAACGCACTTTATAACGTTTGTCCTCCCCTTAGGCTAGTTCTGTTAGTGGTGGTGATCGTACTTGCCACTGGAAACCAAACACTCTTTTTATTTACACAGATGCCCTTAATGTTGGGCTTAGGTTTCCTTTCCACGACTTCATCCCCCACTTGCTAGCAGACTTGCTAATCAACCCCTGTCAGCTTCCTCCAAATGGTTGGAGGAACATTTTATGCTTCATGGTCTCCTGTCTTAGGGGAGGTTTTCCTTTGTCAGTAGCGGTCTTTAGGAAAATCTTCCAGTGTTATAATAGTTCTCAAAGTATCTGTGGTTGGGTCTACATTAAGCAAAGGCCCAAGTGTAAACACATTTTTAATAGTGCTTCCATTCCCGACAATAATCAACATTGGAGGAGTAGTTTTGTCGGGTTAAGGTGGAAGAATGAGGACCGGGTCACCCTCTTCAGATCTTCCATCGGGAAGGTTAGCGATGGTAGCCTCAAATCCATTCACCTAACCCCCGAGGAGACTATCATTTATAATGAGCTTATTCGGGATGATGGTGCCACTCCTAGCTGGACTCTTTTAGATAAGTTTTCCCTTATCCAAGTGGGGCTCTCTTCAGTTTCTCTTCAGGGTATTTTTCTCCCCTTCTTGTTTTTACTGTCTTCCATGCATTATTGACACCACTTATTTTTGTTTTTCTCTTATTTTTGCAGCTGCTAAGGAAATCAATGAGGATACCGTGCATGTCGTTGAAGAAACCGCGAGGATGAAGAAGGCTCGGCTTACGGGACTGGACACCTGGGGGAAGGCTACGGAGCCTAGCTTCTTAAGGAAGCACAAGGAGCCTATGGTGGAGGTTCCTTCTGAAGGAAATGAAGCCCCAAATGCCCCTATCTCTGCTACTGCTCCTGTCTCTGCTGCCACTGGTGCTTTCCACCCTCTTTGGAGATTTCGCCAAGGGGATAATGTGGTTGGATCCAGAAAGCATGCCTGGGATTGGTCCTATCACGGTGTGACCCCCAAGGACTTCACTGATGTTGTGGCCGCCCCAGACTTGGAGAGGATAAAGCTCATGGGTGCTCAGTCCTTAGCCTCGGTATGACCCTTTCTTAAAATCTTTTTTTTTTGTATATTCGTAGCATCCACTTGCCTTATATCTTTGTTTTAATTGTTTCATTTCATTCTAACGCTTACTTCCAAGCCGTTGTGAGGCAAGCTGAATCATGGAAGAGGGCCTCGGACAAGGCTGACAATGCCCTCAGGAAGCATCAGAGGAAGTACGCTTCTTTGGAGAGGAAGTTGAAGCGTAAGGAGGAGGAGCTTGGAGAATCTAATGCAGAGCTGGTTGTGCTGAGGACTGAGAAAGATAGGGCGATCGATAACTATTTGGACTCGGAGGAGTTCACTCAGTCTATGAGAGTGAGGGACGACTCGGTGTTCCCTGGGTTTTTTAGGACTGGCTTGGACACAACCCTTGGAACCGTGAACGAGGCTTGTCCCGACATCAACCCAGTGGACTACATCTGCCCTGATAACGAGGCTTTACTACAGAGGTTTCGCACCCGAGTGGTTGTCTCGGACTATGCTCTTCAGGCCCCACTTCTTCCTCCTCCCGAGTCATCTTCTCGACCCTCTGCCGATCATAGTTCTTCTTCCTTCGGGACCACTGAGACATCCAGCGAGAGTGGCGGACATGATGATATGGATGCTGAGGGGACCTCCGCTCCTTAGAGCTTTTCTAGCCCTGCGTGGGTTATTAATTTTACTTTTGTCTTTGAGACTTTAATCAGACTTTGTATTATTTATTTGAACCAGTCTAATTTATCAAACTCTATGCTTTTATCTCATGCACTTAGTTTACTTGCCATGCCATAGGGATTTTTTAAACATATTCCAGAAACTTTCTAAATTTCATAAACTGTTGGGATTCATCTCTTACACAAGTCTTAATAAACCTCAAACTTTAAAGAATAAAACAAAAACATGTAATCATAAGCAAGCAAAGCTTCAAGGTGCTTTTCAACCTACTTGTCATCTTGACAAGTGAGAATCATGCTCAACCATTTTACACATAGTAAATCTTCAGGTTTTGTGCATGCCAAGCTCTCGGGACTTCAAAACCATCCATAGTCTCCAACTTGTAGGTTCCTCTTCCTTGAACACTTTTGACCTTGTATGGCCCTTCCCAATTTGGGGAAAGTTTTCCTTTCTGCCCAACACTGGAAGCTTCCACCTTCCTCAGAATCAAGTCACCTTGCTTAAAGAACCTTTCCTTAACCCTTAGGTTGTAGTAGAACAAAGCCTTTCTCTGATATTCCACTATCTTCGCATGTGCCTCATCTCGTACTTCATCAATTAGATCCAGGGCTAATCTTTCCGCTCCTCATTTTCCTCAGCATTAAAAGCTTGAATCCTGGGAGATGAATATGATATCTCTACAGGAATAACCGCTTCTGCCCCATATGCTAACATAAAGGGAGTTGCTCCAGTCGTGACTCTATAGGTAGTTCTATAGGCCTATACTATTGGGAGTATTTCATCCACCTAGTTATTCCTCAACTTCTCGATCCTCTTCTTTAGTCCATCCAGGATTATTCGATTTGCCACTTCCGCTTGCCCATTGGCTTGCGGGTGAGCCACGGAGGTAAACCGCAACTCAATTTCATTCTCCTCACAATATTTCTTGAATTCCTCATTGTTGAACTGTGTTTCATTATCGGTAACTAGGATACAGGGAATTCCATATCGGCACATGATGTTTTCCCACAGGAATTGTGCAACCTGCTTAGTTGTGATCTTGGCCAAAGACTTGGATTCTATCCATTTAGTAAAATAATCAATGGCTACAATCAGGAACTTCCTTTGTGTCGTGGCCATGGGGAAAGGGCCAAGTATATCCATTCCCCATATGGAAAAAGGGGATGGTAGAGTTGATGGAAGTCAACATCTCGGGGGGTTGTTGAACAATAGGTGCATGTTTCTGACAACAATCACACTTCTTCACATATTCTTTGGCATCGGCCATCATCTCTGGCCAATAGAAGCCTAAACGGGATATCTTATGAGCCAGTGCTCTGCCCCCCAAGTGTTGCCCACAGATACCTTCGTGTACTTCTTCAAGAACCAGGCGTGCCTCATCGGGCCTGAGACATCTTAAGTAAGGAAACGCATAAGATCTTTTATACAAAATCCCATCGATCAAGGAGTATCTCAGTGCTCGAACATCCAACTTTCGTGCTTTAGTCACATCATTTGGCAGCCATCCAGTTCGAATATGGGCCTTAATGAGATTTATCCATGATAACCCCAGCCCTATAGGAGCTACAAGCTTAACTTTAATGCTTCATGTCTTCAAAACACGGAAGTATACACTTCTTGAACTTTCCTCTATCTCAGATGAATCAAACTTTTACAATGCCTTAGCATTTTCCTCTCTTGGGATGTGCTCAATATGGCACTCATTGAATTGAGTCATCACAGCTCTTACTAGGCGGACATGTTTAGCCATTGTATCATCCCTTGCCTCAAACTCTCCCTTCACCCGGGATATGACCAACTTTGAGTCTCCATAAACTTTTAAGTTCTTGACTCTCAGTGTCCCTTCTAGGCCGAGGCCAGCTATTAGAGCTTCATATTCCGCTTCATTGTTTGTGGTTGGGAAGTCTAACTTCATAGCATATTCAATCAAGAACCCATCGGGGCTTTGTAAAACTAGACCTGCTCCACTAGAATTTTTTTTTGATGCTCTATCAAAATATAGAACCCAATATTCCTTTTCCTTAACATCCTTTTCTTTGCCTCCTTTATCAACTTCTGTGTCTTGAGGTACAGTATCTTCCTGGCCCCCGACTTCTTGGTTGGGTATGGTACATTGCAACACGAAGTCAGCCAATGTCTGGGCTTTTATTCCCGTTCATGGCTTGTACTTGATGTCAAATTCTCCCAATTCTATTGCCCACTTAATCAGCCTCCCACTAGCCTTGGGACTATGAATAATATTTCTCATGGGCTGATTTGTTAGCACCTCAATTTGATGAGCCTAAAAGTAAGGACACAACTTTCTTGAAGCCATTACCAAGGCTAAAGCAAACTTCTCAATAGTTGAATAATTTAACTCAGCTCTATGCAGAATTTTGTTAACATAGTACATAGGTTTCTGGATTTTAAGTTCCTCCTTAACTAATACAATGCTCAAGGCATTTTATAAAACAGCCAGGTACAAGTATAAAGTTTCATTCAGAGCTGGCTTGGCCAACAACGGGGCCTGGGCCATATATTTCTTTAATTCTTCGAATGCCTTATGGCTTTCCTCAGTCCATACGAAATCCTTAACCTTCTTCAAGGACTTGAAGAATGACAAACACTTGTCCCCGGATTTGGAGATGAACCGCCCCAATGCAGCAACGCTTCCAGTGAGCTTTTGATCATCTTTGATAGTCTTTGGTTGCTCGATGTCCAAGATTGCCTTTATTTTATCGGGATTGGCCTCGATTCCTCTCTTGGAGACCATCAGTCCCAGAAACTTTCAAGATCCCACTCCGAAAGCACACTTTGCAGGATTTAACATCATTTTGTGGTATCTCAGGACCTTAAAAGCTTCCCTCAAATGGGTTATGTGGTCAGTTTTCACTAGACATTTGACTAACATGTCATCGACATAAACTTCCATGGTCTTGCCAATAAGATCCTTGAAAATTTTATTTACCAACCTTTGATAGGTGGCTCCTACATTCTTGAGACCAAACGCCATAACAAGATAACAAAAAACACCAAAGTCAGTAATGAATGATACCTTTGGGATGTCATCCTTGTACATCTTGATCTGATTGTATCCACGGAATCCATCTATGAAGCTTAACATCTCATGACCAGCAGTAGCATCTATCAATGTATCTATCCTTGGTAACAGGAAACAGTCCTTGGGGTATGCGTCATTCAAATCGGTGAAATCCACACACATCCTCCATTTTCCATTATCCTTCTTTACCATCACAGGGTTTGCTAACCATTCCAGAAATTGTATCTCCTCAATGAAACCAGCCTTTAAGAGCTTCTCTACTTCTTGTTTAATAGCTTCTTGCCTCTCTGGAACAAAGCTTCTTTTCTTCTGCTTCACTGTCTTTCGATTTGGATCCATATTCAGCTTGTGAGTGATCAGTTCCGGGTCTATGCCTAGCATATCAGCTGCCGACCATGCAAACACATCACTGTTTTCTTACAAAATTTTTACCAACTTCCCTCTAAGGGGTTCCTCTAGTGTTGCTCCAACGAAAGTCACTTTTTCAGGATCCTCGGGAGCCAAAGGAATCGAAACCAAGTCTTTTGTTGGCTTCCCTCTTTTCTTATCATTCTCACGGATATCCAGATCTTCAATAGGTAGAACCTGCCCCCCAACTCCATCTGCCCTAGAGAGGCAACATAACAACTCCTTGCCATCTTTTGATCTCCTCTCTCTTCTCCAATCCCGTACCGGGTGGGAAACTTCATCACTGAATGGTAGGAGGATGGGACTGCCTTGAAGGCATGTATCCTTGTTCTTCCCATGATCGCGTTGTAAGTTGAACTAGCCTTCACCACCATAAAGTCCAACATCTGTGTTGCCTGCCTTGGTTCCTGACCTATGGTCGTTGGCAACTTAATTATTCCTTCCACGGGGCACTCCACTCCTGCGAATCCATATATCCGCATATCGGCCAGAGTTAATTGAGAATCATTTTAGTCCATCCTTAAAAAGGTATCATGGAGCAAGATATCTACCGAGGCACCAATATCTACGAGGATCCTCTTCACCGGGCTGTTCCCTATTATTGGTGTTATGACCAACGGGTCGTTATGAGGAAATTTTACACCCTCCAAGTCAGAATCATCAAATGCCATTGTTACTCATGTCCTGGCCCTCTTCGGGGCTTCTCCAACAATATGTATAACCTCTCTAGTATACGCTTTCCTGGAGTTCCTAGATAATCCAATAGCATTTGTTCCTCCAAAGATTGTATTTATCACAGGCCCTCGGGGTCGCGGTCTTCTAAAGATTGTATTTATCACCGGTCCCATAGGTTGGGGATTTCTCCCCTGATCGTCTTGGTCCCTCCTATGTTCATCAAAGTTCTTTCTCCCATTGTTGTTCCTATCTCCTCCATCTCCAGTGTACTTGCTCAATCTTCCTTTTCGAATGAGGAATTCTATTTCATCTTTCAATTGTCTACACTCATCAGTGTCATGACCAACATCCTTGTGGAACCTACAATATTTATTCTTATCTAGCTTGGTAGGATCAGCTTTCAGGGGTTTAGGCCAATGAATGTCTCTATCTTTCTCAATTTCCATCAAAATCTGGCTTCTAGAAGCATTCAACCTAGCATATTAAGTGAATTTTTGCCCAGGTCCTCCCTTCTTCAGGGTCGAATCAGTGTTTTGCTCAGTTCTAGGATACTTGTCCTTAGCAATATACTACAGATCAGTCTTTCGCTTCTTGCCACCAGCGGGCTCATTATTCACTACTATCTTCCTCATGCTCTCCTCCACTTTGATGTATTTCCTTGCCCTATCTTTGAGCTGCAACATGCTTTCAGGGGGGCGCTTGGCCAAGGATATCTTGAAGAACTCATCCCTAGTTCCCTGTTGTAGTGCTATCATAGCTACCTTGTAATCAAGGCCTGGGATTTTTAAGGCTTCCTTTGTGAAACGATTCATATAGTCTCTCAAGGATTCCTTTGCTCCCTGCACGATGCTCATGAGAGACGCTAAACTTTTCTCATGAACTCTCCCACTGATGAATTGCTTAATAAAAGCCTGACTTAGTTCTCTGAAGGACCCAATAGAATTCGGGGGCAAACAACTATACCATCTTTGAGCCATTCTCGACAGGGTTTGAGGAAAGGCCCGACACTTAATAGCGTCGTTAACAGGCTGCAACAATAGTGCATTAGAGAATGTCCTGACATGATTAGCGGGATCTCCGGTGCCATCATAAGCTTTGATGGTGGGCATCTTGAACTTTCTTGAGATATGGGCGCTCATTATTTCTTCGGTGAATGGTGGTGTAAGATCATCAGGATCTCCAAGGGGAGGAAGATTGCTTAGATCAGCCCTTGGGACAACATTCCCTCACTGTAGCGGACCATCCAGATCTATGATTGGAGGAGGATTTCTCCCCCTTGGAGGTAGTGGGGGTATGGGGGCCTGGTGCGCCTCCAAGTCGGGCTTTAGCCTTTGAATCTCAGCCTCATGAGCCCTGATTCTCTTCTGCACTTCTTGGGGATTCGTCCCTCGGGTGCTCCTAGGACGTTGGTTACCATCAGGCATCGACTCTTTACCAGCACGCCTCCTTCTTGGGGCCACATCATCATCCGAGGATTCGGAGTCTCTCTCAATGTAAGGACCAGAAAATTCTTGATCCTCCGGGATAGGAGCTAAACCACATATATATTGGGGCATCTGCCCTTGCGATTCACTCTGATTAGCATGCCCACTTCCTCCAACCTCGGGGTAAAGAGGCATCCCATAAGGGGTGATAGTGGTCATAATAATTGAATACTCATACCCAACGGGTCGAGAATTCATAGGTGTATGTAGCTATTGAAGTTGAGAATTCGTCCCTTGAGGAGCCGGGGGAATCGTCCCTTGAGGCTGAGGTTCAGTTGCCCCTACTGGGGTTCCTCCTTGGTTGGTGGCATAGGTTAAATGCAGAGGTATCTCTACCATTGACGAGATCGTTTGGGTCGTCCCCGCTGGTGTTCCTTAAGGGGCGCTGTTTCCTCTCCGTGTTCTCGCCATGGTTGTTGTAAGCTTCCAACAGACGGTGCCAAATGTTATGGATTAAAAACTAAGGTATATTAATTGCTACACTTACCATTAGGGTTCGTGAGCTTTGAGGCTCGATTTGACTGCTCTTGTGTCTCATGACTCGATCTGCCTTAATAAGATGCCTACGTACCTTGCCGATTTCCAAGGATCAAGTCAAAAAATGTAGTTCTGATTGGTGGGGGTGAGACCGCTTATATAGGTGTTGGGAGTCCTTGAATTGGACTAGATCTAGGAGACTTGGTGGGATAGTCTCTGAATTAGAATGGACTTTGGAGTCCTAAGAGGTAGGATGTAATGCCCTCCAGACCCGGGGTATAAGTTTGGGGGTTACGAGCTAATCACCAAACCTGTACAAGCTTATTAATAAATAATATAGAAATGAAACTAAACACCTTAATCACTACCAGGACCTTTTTAGGTTGAAGTATGAAAACAAGAACCCCTAACTACTTTTATTACAAACCAACATTCAAAATCTCACAAACTTTCTTTATTAAAAACCATTGTCTAATTTATTTTAAACTCAGTTCAGCTTTTATTCAAACACACACACTATCTATCAACACTCCACCTGCTCGGGCAACTCAAAGCTTTCTTCCTGGATTGGGATCAACACCTTGGGTATAAGAGGATCCCGAGGCTTGACCCGCTTCTTTACCACTCGTGTCCTGACGGGTTTCATATTCCTTCTTAACTGAAAACAATAAGGTGAATAACAACAAAAAAAGGGTGAGCCAAAAATTGCTCAACAAGTCTACAAAATATACACAATGTTAAAACAGTATAACTGGATCCGTAACCCAAGTTTATCTGCAAAGATATAACCTCATAAGAATAAAAAGAAGGCCATTGCTGGCGAATACAAATGAACTACACTGGACTTAAGTTCGCAGCTATACCCTGCTGATCAGCCAGGATACAGTACAGATCTATATCTCACTATATAGATCCCGTCGGGCACCCAGGCACTACGGCCCATCTCAAGGATCCGGTTATGTCCCGGTCCTTAGGATTAAGTAAACTTAATCCCCAAAAGTAATGTTATCCAGTCCCTGGAATAGCAACCGGAACAAATCGGTATGCTTTGATATATTCTAATCACCAGAATATATCAATAATTGTGAGTAACAATTGGAATATGAATAATAAATTTAAATGAAAAGAATAATTCAAGAATCGAACTGAGATATGAATAAAGGAATTAAAGTAATGCAAATGTAATAAGAATCTGAAGAGAATATCACTATTCTGGAAAATAGATTAGGGGATAAACTTACCTTCTGTGCGACTTACTGCAATTAAATCACTTCCGTCTATTCCCTACTTGACCTGCCTTGCTGGCTTAGTTTCTGTTAGCAAAATAGACTGGTTAATTCATTTTGTACTTCAGTTGCACCTTAAATCGACTTCATTTTGTTCATACTATCTACCCATACGCTTATAACCGACTCGAATATTACATATATGCAAGTAAGACTCGATTAACCACATAATACACATAAGCACATAATCATTTTTATAGTTAAAATAATTTTTAGAATCGAAATCGACTCGCTGATTGTTTCGTTGATCACCTTTTTTCTTCAGTTCCCATTTTTCCGGAATTTTTCGAACTCGTCTCGGCACACATTTCGACTGATAATCAATCAATCAATAGAGTCAACTAATTTTGAGAAAAAATTAGGTCTTCATATTATTTTTAGTGAAAAGAATTCATTTTTCTGAGTCAACAGGCTTTCGTTTCGGTCAATTCGGACTAACGGTTGAATTATTATCAATTAAACACTGATAATTCAATTTATTATTCAATATAAATAATTATTGCCAATTTTCAAATCCCAAAATAATTTTTAAATAATTATTTAAGAAAATCAAAGTCAAAAATAATTTTTTTATAATTTTTGGAGTTAAAATGAAGAAGTTATGATTTATTGAAAATTATGTGACTAATTATCAAAATAATTAATCACATTTTAAATATTTAATAAATAAATAACTAATAAATAATTAATAGATAATTATTTACTAATTTAAAATAATTAATCCCTAATTATTAGGATTAATCACAATTTATTACAAATATTTACAACTCATCGTTACTTATTTGATTAGATCGATTATTTATATATAAATAATCGATATCATTAACTGGTACGTTAATTATTAAACAATTGAGTCATTATTCGAATCATAATCCAACTCAACAATCAATTACTCGTATAAATACGAGCTACGCACTATTCTCGAATACAACTAAACTAATATATTATTATTGAAACTTATACGATTCGTTAATCAATTAATTATCTGTATTTAATTATACGATACGAACAATTATTACGACATTCTTCGAATAACTAATGCTCGAATAATAATTCTCATTATCGAATTACTACTCGCAATATTAACTAATTATTAGATTATTAATCATATTATTTAATTATTTTTAATCCTTATTTATTAATTAATTACCTAATTATTAATCAAGAACATGAACACCGGCTGCCCAGAAACCCGACGCCGGCGGGGATTTTCCGGCGATTCGAATGGCGAACCATCAACACAATCCCAAGCTCGTTTTGCTCCGTTTTCATTCAACAATCAAACCCAGCAACTCCCATCGTCCTTCTCCTTCTTCGTTCGACGGCGGTATTACCAGAAAACGAAGAACAGCCACCGCTAGTGGCGGTTTTCCGGCGACACCAACAACCGAACCAGACTAGACGAAACAGACATGGATCGACAGGGAATTTAACGATCTACACGCTTATGGCAACGAAAACATCTAACAATCAATTAAATAAGAACCCCTAATTTGAGTTTAAATCCGAAAATTACGAAATACAAATCAATACCTCTGTTGATGATTTTGACGTGATAATCTGATACAACAGGCTTTGGGCTTCAAATCAGTTACTCACACTTCGATTTCTGACACCGGAATCACGATCAAATTGGCTTTGATCCGCAAGAACACTCAAGAACCCTAATTCCTCTTTCTGAATTTTCTGTTTATTTTAATATTAATTAACTGAATAATTAATTATAATTCAGGTATTTATATTTATGAAAATAATACCCCTAAATAACATTAAGGGTCTAATTACACTCCTAATAAAATATTTGGACCCAATTTTTATAATTTTTGGGTATTAATATTGAATTTTTAAATATCCAATAAATACAAAATTAATGCTAAAAATTCCCAAAAATTGTGAATATTACAAAAATACAAAGAAAAATGATATATGATAATTTCATGATCATATAAAAATAAAAATGTGATTTTTTATGGGGTTTTTGGTACCCGAAGGGGTCCGAAAAAGTCGTTTTTCGCGAAAAAGGTAAATTTGTAAAACGTCTAGGGGTTCGGAATAGCGATAGGGTATAGGGCATTTTTGCAAAATAGGGTCAATGATTTTGTTTGAAATACGGGCTTTTAAAACATGGTTTTGAGCTGTACGGGTTTTGATGTAAAATATATAACTTACAATAAAACACTCAATAAATATCCAAAACACGTTTGGATCAAAACAGATAACACGTAACACGTAGCAGTTAGGGTTTAATGACTCAACACATTTAATCACATATAAATGACATATTAATACACATATTTTATTATAAATATGATATAATACAACATAAATTTCCCGGTCGTTACATAGGAAACTGATTCCTTATCCCATGAGGTTCCTTGGAAGCCAATCTTCAAGGAATTATATTCCTCACTGGACTTTATTTATCAGCTGATTTATCCCTTATTAATTAATTACAAATTTAATTAATATTCAGGGTTTTAGGTCCTTTTTAATGGGCCTAGCTGTCAGCCCAATTCTGATATAATTAATGCGATATTAATTATGCAATCAGGGTTTAATTTATTCCCTATCAAAATGTAATTAGATTTTATACTTTCTCAGAAATAAACTGTTAAAAAGTAAAAAGTAAAATAAAGTGACCAATCAAATTAACCCAAAATAGCCATTTAAAAATAAGAAAAACTGTCACAAGTCTAAGATTATCCGTTGAAATATACATACAGACTGTAAGTAAATTCGACGGATAATTCTCAAAATTAACGGCTAAGATTGAGTGCAATTTGACAGAGGATGATTAAATTACCCAGAATAATAATTGATATTTCGACGGATGTTAAAATTCAATGGATATTTCATTTTCAACGGATAATGAACATCCGTTGAGATACAAATTCTGACTTCGCCAAAATTTTACCTAAGAAAGGAAATATCAACTTTTGCTCTGGCTACATTTCAATTTGTTTTGAAATCAAAAATAGATTAAGAGTAGTTAAGCATACCTAGCTCACTTACCAACCTAGTGAAGGTGGATTCATCAAGTAGCTTGGTAAAGTTGTCTGCAAGTTGTATCTCACTTGGAACAAAATGAAGTACCACAGTACCATTCATAACATGCTCTCTAATGATATGACACTTAATGTCAATGTGCTTGGTCCTTGAATGTTGTATTGGATTTTTAATAATTGTAATTGCATTTGTGTTGTCACAGAAAATAGGAATCTTATTCACATGTAGACCATAATCCAACAGTTGATTTTTCATCCATAAAATATGTGCCCAACAACTACCTGTAGCAATATATTCAGCCTCAGCTGTAGAAGTAGAGGCTGAATTTTGCTTCTTTTTGAACCAGGACACTAGCTTGTTTCCTAGAAATTGACAGGTTACTATAGTACTTTTTCTGTCAATTTTACAATATGTATAATCTGCATCTGAATAACCAGTTAAGTCAAAACCAGAATCTCTAAGATACCAAATGCCAAGTTTTGGTGTTCCTTTGAGATATCTGAAAACTCTCTTAATAGCTACTAAATGAGATTCTCTAGGATCAGCTTGAAATCTAGCACAAAAACATTTAGCAAACATTATATTTGGCCTACTGGCTGTTAAATATAGAAGTGAGCCAACCATGTCTCTATAGCTTGAAATATCCACATACTTTTCAGTAGTGTTTATTTTAAGTTTAGTTATAGTGGCCATGGGAGTTTTTGCATATGTGCAATCCATTAAGTCAAACTTTTTCAAAAGATCATAAATGTATTTGGTTTGACTTATGAATATTACATCACTAACTTGCTTAACTTGTAAGCCAAGAAAGTAAGTTAGTTCTCCCATCATGCTCATTTCATATTTACTTTGCATCAATTTGGTAAACTTTTTGCAAAGTTTTTCATTTGTAGAACCAAATATAATATTATCTACATAAATCTGAACAAGTATGCTAGAGTTATTAACATTTATAAAGAATAAAGTTTTGTCAATAGTACCTCTAGTGAAGTAATTTTCTAAGAGAAACTTTGACAAAGTGCCATACCAGGCTCTAGGTGCTTGCTTCAATCCATAAAGTGCTTTCAAAATATAATAGACATATTCTGGAAAATTTGGATCTTCAAAACCAGGAGGCTGACTGACATAAACTTCCTCCTCCAAATCCCCATTTAGAAAGGCACTTTTGACATCCATTTGATAGACCTTGAAATTGGCATGGACTGCATAGGCTAGGAAAATTTTGATGGCTTCAAGTCTTGCAACGGGAGCAAATGTTTCATCGAAATCAATTCCTTCTTGTTGACAATAGCCCTTAGCAACCAATCTAGCTTTGTTCCTGATTACTATTTCATTTTCATCCATCTTGTTTCTGAATACCCATTTGGTGTCAATAGAGTTCTTTCCTTTAGGCTTGGATACCAGCTTCCATACTTTATTCCTTTGAAATTGGTTTAGCTCCTCCTACATAGCTAAAACCCAATCAGGATCTAACAGAGCTTCCTCCACCTTTTTAGGCTCTTCCTAAGATAAAAAGCTGCTATACATACATTCCTCTTGAGTTGCTTTGCTTATTTGCACTCTTAAGGATACATCATCAATAATAAGTTCAAATGGGTGATCTTTCGTCCATCTTCTCTGTAGTGGTAGATTAGCTCTAGAAGAAGAGGCCTCATTGTTGTCTTGATGTGTGACAGAGTTTTGGTTGTCATAAACTCCCCCTGAGTTTATGGATCTTTGACTAGAAATTGGAGTTCTTTCTGATTGTGATCTAACTTGACTTCCAAATTCTATCGATGGATCAACGGATGTTGCTCTTTGCCTCTTGACGAATGATGCAGATTTTCTTTCGACAGATGTTGAATTGTGTGCTTCATTAGTTGTAGATTTTTCTGCATTGTCCTTAGACATTGGTTCTTGATCACTTTCATCATCACTGTCATCACTAAACATCTCAATATTATCAAATTTGAGGCTTTCATGGAAATCTCCATCTTGTAGTCCTTCAATATTTTTATCATCAAACACAACATGTATAGATTCCATAACAATGTTGGTTTTGAGATTGTAGACTCTGTATGCTTTTCCAACTGCATATCCAACAAAAATTCCTTCATTAGCTTTGGCATCAAAATTTCCATGTTGGTCAGTTTGATTCCTTAAGATAAAGCATTTACAACCAATGACATGAAGAAAGTTTAATGTTGGCTTCCTGTTCTTGAACAATTGGTAGGGTGTCATGCATTTTGCTTGATTAACCAAAGAAATATTCTGAGTGTAGCATGCAGTATTTAAAGCCTCTATGTTGGTAATTTTCACCATTCCATTTTGTTGTGGGGTCCTTGCTGCTGAAAACTCATGCATGATCCCACTCTCTTCACAAAATAATCTCATCACAGAATTCTTGAACTCAGTTCCATTGTCACTCCTGATTCTTCTTACTTTGAAATCAGGATGATTGTTGACTTGTCTTATGTGATTGATGATGATTTCACTAGCTTCATCTTTAGACTTTAGGAAATATGTCCAAGAGAACTTTGAGAAATCATCCATAATTACTAGACATTATCTTTTCCTTGAGATAGAAAACAAATTGACTGGCCCAAATAAATCCATGTGTAGAAGTTGTAGAGGTTCTTTAATTGTTGAATCAAGCTTCTTTCTGAATGATGCCTTGATTTGTTTTCCTTTCTGATAGGCATCACACAAACCATCCTTGGAAAATTCCACATGTGGAATTCCTCTTACCAAATCTTTTCTAACTAGCTCATTCATAGTCTTGAAGTTAAGGTGGGATAACTTTTTGTGCCACAACCAACTTTCATCTTGACTTGCCTTGCTGAAGAGATAAGTGAGAGATTCCGCATTAGATGAGTTGAAGTCAGCTAGCTACACGTTTCTTTTTCTTACTCCAGTAAGAACCACTTTGTTGCTTTTCTTGTTGGTCACAACACATGCTTCAGTATTAAATGTCACTGAGTTGCCCTTATCACAAAGCTGGATGATACTCAACAAATTGTGTTTGAGTCCATCCACTAGAGCAACTTCCTTAATGATGACATTGTCTTTTGAAATCATGCTATATCCCACAGTATAACCCTTGATGTCATCTCCAAAAGTGATACTTGTGCCAGCTCTTTCCTTGAACTCAGTAAGCAGGGTAGAATCTCTAGTCATGTGCATTGAGCACCCACTATCCAAATACCAAAGATTCTTTCTGTTTCCCTGCACAAAGCAAAATAAAATCAAGTTGATTTTGGTACCCAAGTTTCCTTGGGTCTTGTTTTGTTAGCCTTTTTCATAGGTTTCTTAGGTTTGTCCTCATTTGACTTGGGCATTTGAAAATCATCCTTAGTCAATTGAGTAGAGCCCTTAAAACCATTCATCATTGCAGAATTGTCATGCACAGGTTGATTAACATGAAAAGGCATATTTTGAGAAAATATGGAATTCCAGTATGGCATGCTAAATGGCATTTGTGGCATACTAAATGCAACATTGTAAGGATTTTGTGCAAATGTTATATTAGCAAACTGTGCATTCAAATTATGTGCAGGCATAACATTCACAGGCATGGTAGGCATACTGGGAAATGAAGGAGGTGCAGACATGGAAGCAGGCATGGCAAGTTTGCAATTAACAGACAAATGATTAACACTACCACACTTAACACAAACTTTTTTAGGAGAAAATTTATCAGGTGTGTAGTTGTTATGTTTGTTAATCCCAACTTTCCCATTTCTATTATTTTTCCTTTTTGATTCTGCTCTCACTTCAATTTTCTCCAGTCCGTCATTTAGTTGCTTAATAGACAAATGCCCCACATTGACTCTCTTGTTTTGTTTCACTTGACTTCTTTCTCTTGGAACAAAGTTCTTAGAAACTGATCCATATTTTTCATTTAGCTTTGCTAACGGGTTTACTTACACTCAACGGATATGGTTCACTGTCTTTTGACGGATAATCCTTTTGATTATTCGACAGATAATTTTCATCATCCGTTGAATCCAAATCCATTGAAAGTCCTTCAACTAAATTTGAATCAAGCTTCTCTTTGTTCTTTTTCCAGGCTGCATCACATAAAGATTCTATACCTTGAACTTTAGTAATTTGAGCATGGATATCTCTAGATGATTTCCATGCCTTAATTACTTCCTGTTCTTGTTCAAGCTATTTTCTTAAAATATCCCCTTTCTTAAGGGATTCAGTCAATTCATCTTTAGCAATCTTGCATTTTATTTTCAGTTTTTCAAACTCAACAAATTGAGTTTCTAACACAGTATTTCTTTCACTAAAAACAGATTGTTCTCTTTAGGATTAGTGTTTTCTTTAGTGAGAGACTTGAGTGTAACACGCAGATGGTATAATTCAGTAGACATGTCATTTATGGTATCATTACACTAAGCTTTAGATAACTGTGATATATTGGTGATGATTACCTGATTACTTGATGAACTGACCTCTGTTTCATCTGATTTGGACATAAGTGCTAGATTAACATAGCTTGTATCTTCATCATCTTCTAACCCATCAACAGCCTAGTCATTTTTTATGTGATGAAATCCCTTTTCTTTTGTTTGAGAAACTCAAAGTATTTCTGTTTGTAATCAATAGCCTCAAGCTTCTTTTTACCAGAATCAGACTTTCTACACTCACTAGCAAAATGACCAGTCAAGCCACACTTGAAACATTTGAATTTAGACTTATCAACCATGTTCCTGTTGGGCTTGGCTTCTCCAAAATTCTTCTTGAATTTGAGCTTGGCAAACCTCCTGGATAGAAAAGCAAGATGCACATCTATGTCATCCATGTCATCCTGACCAAGCTGGTCTTCATGTTCAGCTACTAGCCCTTTTTTTTTGCCTTCAGAAACTCTAGAGTTTGGTGCAGATTCAACAGCTTCAGTCTTTGTCTCCTTCTCCTTTTCTTGCTCAGCAACTAATACAATGGACCCTCCCTTCTTTCTTCCTTTCTCCATTTTCTCATCTTGCTCTATTTCAAGCTCATAGGTCTTTAGAATTTTATATAGTCCATCCACGGTGAATTCCTTGTAGTCTTGTGAGTTTCTTAGAGAGACTGTCATGGGTTTCCAATCCTTTTGTAGAGATCTAAGAAATTTGAGGTTTGAGTCCTTTGTTTCATAGATTTTTCCTTGCAACTTTAGAGCATTTAGTAGCTTTTGAAATCTACTAAATATGTCAGTGAGTGACTCACTTTCTTCACTATGAAAATGCTCATATTGCTGAATCAAGAGTTGCATTTTATTTTTCCTTACCTTCTCAGTTCCATCACATATAACTTGAATAGTTTCCCCAACATCCTTGGCAGTTTTGCAGTTTATGATGTTGTCAAACATGTCACCCTCAACACCATTAAACAAAATGTTCATGGCCTTTTTATCCTTTCTTACCTGTTCAATGTCTGGATCAAACCATTCTGCTCTAGGTTTTGGGACAGATGCTTCATTTCCTGTAGCAACTCTCATAGGGACATGTGGACCTTTCCCAATACAGTCCACATAGGATTCATCTTGAGATAGGAGATGTAGATGCATCTTGACCTTTCAATGGTAATAGTTGTCTCTGTCCAGAAATGGAATCTTGACTCTTACATCCTTTTTGCTCATCTTGTTTGCTGTCATGATCTTTAAACTCTTTGATCTTCAAGAGTTTCTCTTATACCAATTACAGAAGGGGTGTAACAACCCAAATCCGGGGTCAAGATTTGGTGTCACTAAACAATATTTACATGAAATAAAGTAATAAATAAATAACCCCCTTAAAACCGGATCCTTTACAGGTTATGGTATGAAACAAGAATCTAACCTTCTACAACTCACAATAATTGAAATACAAGTTTAAATACCTTTGTACTAATGCTCTTGTCTTATTCTTCTAACATCTTCGACCTCTCACAGCGGAGATTTCTCTAACTTCTGTTGTCTATCAAAGCTATTCACTTATCTCTGGAAGAAATAAGAATTTACAAAGTAAGAGTGAGCCAGAAATGCCCAACAAGTATATATTTAAAGTTTCAAGCATTAATATCAAAGAAAAATTTCCGGACAAATCTCTAAACAATTTTAAACAATTCTATTTATTTGAAGGAGTTGAGCGAAATGACATTGGCTGTTACTAGCCTTTAATTATAAATCCAAAAGTGACAAGTGATTCCCAGATTCTTCTCCAGAATCAGGATTTTGTCCGGTTTTGGAATCATAAAACTTTTCGAGAGAGAATGCCGTTAATGGAGATCAACAATAAAAATAGACTGGACACTAGTTCGCACATATATCCTGCTGATCAGCCAGAATACAGTGCATATATATATCTCACTATATAGTCGGGTACCACAGGAACTATCGCCCAAGGGTCTGGTCCATCCCCGACCCATAGGGTACAGCTCATCGCTGGCCCTCACAACAACCATCCAGCCCGTAGAGTATTTTGATGTCAAATCATTTTGATTTCAAAACATCCCAACTCAGGGTTCGCAAATAACCCGAAAGAATGGGTATTTGCTCAAGAGAGCAATCGATAATATAGGAACAATAATGAAAGGAACTTGCATAATAAGAGTACTTGCAGAGAAATATAAAATAGTTAATTATTCTGAACTTAGAATAGGAATGAAGAGATATTTGCAGTATTTTAATATAAAGTTCAGGAATACTTACCTTGATAAGCTTTAACTACTATTATCGGTTGGCTTTTGGATTGTCTTGAACATTTTTCTTTATCGTCAAGCCACTATCCTATTTTGGCCACGATCTCAACACTCAGGTCCTTCGATTGGAACTTTGCTGAGCTCGACTGTAATAACCCTAAAAATTTTGGACTTTTTGTAAACCTTATGAATAGTGATTTTGCTGATTATGCTGAATAAGAAAACTTTTCATGCCACACAATGTAGCAGTTCTTTTATGGATATTCTGAGGTCTTATTAGTACTCTATATGGTATATAAGTGTATGTAAAGATCGTCAGAATCCAAATCCGAACACTTTGATTTTTCCCGAAAATCCACCAGATATCGAAAGAATTGAGTATAAGGTAACAGGATAAAAAGGATTTAAATTCAAGGATTATAAGAGGGAATCATAAAAGGAATATAATGTATTGAGAAGGGTTTAGGGGAACCCAAGTAATAAGATCCCGGGTATGATCTCTCAAACGATAAACGAGAACGAAAGTTAAGCGAACCGTAAAACAAATAAGTGACCAAGAGACAAGCTTGTACAAGAAGCCAAGGATTGTGACATCATCAAACCACAAGGAAGAGACATGTGGCAAATGGATGACATATACATGGTGACATAAGCATGACAAATGGAGGGATTGTTGGTTGATTACAAGCCACACAAATTTTACCATGGTTAAAAGGTAATTAAGCAAAACAAAAGGAAACAACCAAGCAAAATGTAACACCCCCAAATCCGGGATCGGGGATCCGGGTTGTCACGAGTTCCATTTCCCTTAATAACACCCAATCTTAATAAATAATCAACTACTCTGTACTGTGACCCCACAATAAACACACACACCACAAGTTATAGTCTCAGAGATGAACACTCAAAAATAACACAAGTCCTTATATTCCACAATTATAAACCGTTACACCTTAAAAAGGTTATGAATAAATTTACATATTCCTTTCCATTATTACAATTCATATTATACATAAGTCTGGTTCATCAATAGTTGAAAACCTAGCCTATTGGTAGCTCCTACCTCAGCTACGGCGGCATCAACGCTTCCAGAAGACTGCGGAACGTTTTCTAACCGCTTGCGAATCGGGAGCTTGGTCCTGTTCATCTTTTCTATCTGTTGTTGTGTGATGAAAGAAGAAAGCAAGGGTGAGCAGCAAGCCCACCAAAATAATATGTATAATGATTAACAATATATGAGCCTTCTCATAGTACTCATGAAAGTCTTGGTCAAAAGAAATGAACCAAGTTTGATATCTTAATGCGATGAAGTCGCAAAATATTCAGTATATATACATATATACTTTTCAAAATCTTGGAAGTCCTCTTCCATGCATAATATACACAGAGTTCCAATTTATAACTGTATAAAAATATCGTTGCAAGGTGATCTCATATATCTACCCTTGTCTCAACGTTTTTCTGAAAATCTTTGATATGCATAAGATAATCATTAACTAGATATAAGTTAAAAATATGAAGTTACAAGATACCCCAATATACTTATATCTTTTCCAAATATTACTTGAACTACCACCGTTCAAGTTATAATCAGTTTAAAAGTTCATCACATAGATGAGAGTACAAGACAAGATTTGAATAGATTCAATCTTTGAATATCATTATAAATAATGAAGTTACGAGATACTTCATTAAATCCCGATATATATATACACCTATATATATACATTTCATACACTCCTTGAAAACCTCTGTTATGAAAATTATAAACAGAGTTGCAATATCCAATGAATTTGGAAAGGAGAAAACCTTGGCATAAACCTGATATCTTGCTGATCAGGCAAAGATACCAATAAGTAACCTTTTCTACTAGTAGATGGACGAATTCCCCAATGGTCATCACCCTGGTCGTAATAGGACCTTATGCTGGACTGCCACTCACCCACTTATGCATTTGATGGACTCCCACTGAGCCACTTACACTATCATGGACGCCCACTGAGCCCATGTTGCTTATGCCGACTCGATAGATGGACTTACTTCCCGAACGTTGGGTAAGTAATCAATTCATTTACCAAAACAGCAACCTCGTTGCGAATATAAAATACACCACAGTGCCGGATCCCTCAGGTTTTGAGCGAGTATTTAAATCCCCTTTAAAGGGAAGATCTTAAATATAAAAATGAGTTTTGGGATCCGCTCTAACTTTTAAAAATCATTTTGAAGACTCGAAAATACTTTAAAGAGTGTTTGAAGTAATGCTGATTTAATGAAGTAAATCAGTCCCAATATATTTAGAAAATGTCTGAATATTATTATTTAAATAATATTCCCATAAAGAATAATCTTTATACAAATAATTGAAGTAAAAGTTGTAAGACTTATACTTGAAATGAGTATTAAATAACCAAAGATATACTTATACGAAAGTACTATCTTTATTTGAATAATCAAAGATAAGTTTGATTATCGACACCTTATTCTTTAATAAAATAAATAATATATTTCAACAAATAATCGGAGTCATAGATCCTCAAATGAATATTCAAATAATATTCATTAAATAATATAAACCGAGTCATAAGCCCTCGAATGAATATTCAAATAATATTCAATAAATAATATAAAGGAGTCATAAGCCCTCAAATGAATATTCAAATAATATTCATTAAATAATATAAAGGAGTCATAAGCCCTCGAATGAATATTCAAATAATATTCATTAAATAAAATAAAAGGAGTCATAAGCCCTCGAATGAATATTCAAATAATATTCATTAAATAATATAAAGGAGTCATAAGCCCTCGAATGAATATTCAAATAATATTCATTAAATAAAATAAAAGGAGTCATAAGCCCTCGAATGAATATTCGTAATAATATTCATTAAATAAAATAAAAGTTAAAGTTATTGAATAAACCTTATTCGATTAATAGTTTTGAAAACT
Source organism: Apium graveolens (assembly GCF_009905375.1). Classification (NCBI taxonomy): domain Eukaryota; kingdom Viridiplantae; phylum Streptophyta; class Magnoliopsida; order Apiales; family Apiaceae; genus Apium; species Apium graveolens. The sequence goes on from NC_133655.1 coordinate 164,746,222, forward strand.
ATAACCATATATATATAAATATATATATATATATAATATACTCGGGAACATCGACTCCCGGTTTAGAAATATGTTCACCCTGGGTCCCCTATACTAAGGGTATACGCAACTACTGCTTATTTCTAGCATAGGTATTATGCAACTATAAGCATTGAACCAACAGATATATATAAATCAAGAATATGAAACAGGCATGCATATATACCATATCACATGCTACAATATATCGCAAGAATTTGCTAATAACAAATATGCATTTATCGCAAGGTCATGCATATACACATATACATCACAACAACAGTTATACGGGTAGAAAACTTGCCTGAGCGACTGGGGGTTACAAATGGCTCGGGACGAGTCTGGTAACCTATAAACAACATATAAGTTGGAATTAAACCGAAGTCACTTGTAAATCTATACTTTAACCAAATTAGACTCTAACGCTCGCTTTGCGCTTACTGATTCTCTTAAGTCGCTTGAGTACCCTCGGCCCCACCATTTATAATAAATTAACCATTACGAGTTTTAAGGCGATTCCTTCGTGAGTGTCTTACCAACTTCCTATTAGACTTTACATAAATGTTTCATACTCAATTAGTCCTTTAAGGTCTTTAACCTATGTTTCAAAGTAAGGCGAGGGGTAATGTTTCGTTCGCGAAACGTCGTTACTTAAAACGGCCGTTTCTCCTAAACCGTACATCGGAATCAAACGAACCACATATCAAAAATGAAGCTCGTAACATGAACTATCTAAACATGGCAATGGTCAAAACCTAGCAGGGAGTTCTCGGGTCCTAATGTTATGAACAAAAGCAGTCTAAAGTAAATCGGACATTACGACGGCTATGTTTACGCGATTTCCAAATTTTTTATCATTCCAAATCATATCAATCCAACTACCAATCAACAACAACTCAAGATACACATCAATGCTACTGATTTCAGTCATAATAAGCTCAAGGATCTCAATCCAATCATATATTATAACATCTCCAAATTCAACTAAACTACTTAACAATTAAGCTTGAATCATGCTTATCATTCAAATTACTACTCATCCATCCAAACCATCTCCAAACTTCAACATTCAAACTTATTACTAAAGGGTGTGAATATTTATACCTTTCTTGGAGGGTGGAAAGTTACTAGGAAGCCTTATGGAGCCTCCTACAAGTTTGATCTTTCCAAAGAAATCAAGAACACAAAGTTAGGCTTTGAAGTTTCTAAAAGTCCGATTTAAAGAACTGTAAAAATGAGGGTCTTACCATGCTTATTTGGAAGAGACTTGTGAACAAGAGTTGTAGGCCATCTCAATACCTTTCCAACGAGCTATAGAACACAACATTTGAGTGAGTATTGAAGGAGATATGGCAGTTTGAAGTTTCTGGGTTTGTTTTAGCCGAGAGCTTTCTTCTTGAAATGGGAAAGTCAACTTTCAATTTGTATTTGTGTTATGATGAAAAATGTGTGGCTCACAATTAACCAACCAATCCTTCCCACTTGTCATGCTTAGGTCATCAAGCTTAGGTCATCTTGTTACACTTGTCTTCTTCTTGTTGGTTTGATGACATCATCATCCCTAACCTCCTTGATTAACTCCTAATTGCTTGCCTAATGACCGCTGATCTGTTATACGGTTCGCTTAACTTTCATTCTCGTTTATCGTTTGAGGAATCATATCCGGGATCTTATCACTTGGGTTCCCCTAAACCTTCCTCAATATTTTATATTCCTTTTTATGATCCCCTCTTAAAATCCTTGAATTTAAATCTTATTTATCCTGTTACCTTATACTCACTTCTTTCTGTATCTGGTGGGTTTCTGGGAAAAATCAAAGTGTTCGGAATTGGATTCTGACGATCTTTACATACACTTATATACCACATAGAATACTAATAATATCCCAGAAGATCAATAACAGAACCCCTACATAGTGTGGCATGAAAAGTTTTCTCATTCAGCTCTGCAAAATCACTATTCATAAGGGTTTCAAAAATTTCCAAAAATTGGGGTTATTACACAAAACAAATCAAAAACACAAAACACAAATTAGAAGTTGACTTTTGCTTTCCAAGAACAAAAGCTCTCGGCCAAAACCAGAGCAGCAACTTCAAACTACCATATCTCCTTCAATACTCACTCAAATAGTATGTTATTTAACTCTTTGGAAAGGTATTGAGATGGCCTACAACTCTTGTTCACAAGTCTCGTCCAAATAAGCATGGTAAGACCCTCGTTTTGACAGTTCTTTAAATCTGACTTTTAGAAACTTCAAAACCTAACTTTGTGTTCTTGATTTCTTTGGAAAGATCAAGCTTGTAGGAGGCTCCCTAAGACTTCCTAGCTACTCTAATCACTCCAAGGAAGGTATAACACCTCTAAACCCTAGCTTTACTTTGAGTATTACGATGGTTTTGATGGTTATAGTAAATGAGAAGCATGATGCTTGTGTGTTTAGAGTTTCGATTGGATTTGTAGTGATTTGGATGTTGAAATCTTGTTTATAGTTAATGAAACTTAAGTATAGCTAGTAGTTCATGTGTGGGGTTGTCTAAATTGGAAAATCTTGAGGTTTAGGGACTGATGTAGTAAGGTTTGGATGAGGGTTGGTTGTATTGTTGGTTGTGAGTTGAATGGTGGTTGTTTGGAGTGGTTTAAAACTTGGTAATCGCGTAAACATAGTCGTCGTAATGCCCAATTTCATACAACTGCTTGTTCTTAGTGTTCGGGACAGAGAGCTAACTATTGAATCTGTGACTTTGCCATGTTTAGTTAGATTATGTCGTAAGCTTCGTTTTGATATGTGGTTCGCTTGAATCCGATGTACGGTTTCGGAGAAATGACCGTTTTAAGTAACGGCGTTTCGCGAACGAACCATTACCCCTCGCCTTACTTTGAAACCTTGGTTAAGGCCCTTAAATGACTAATTAGAGTATGAAACAATTATGTAAAGTGGACTAGGCAGTTGGTAGGATATTCGCGAAAGTGTCGCCTTCAAATTCGTAACGGTTAATTTATTAAAAATGGTGGAGCTGAGGGTACTCGAATGACTTATGTGATTTGTTAAGCGTAGAAATGACCATAAGCAAACGTTAGGGTTCAATTGGTTAAAGTCTAGTTTCTTATGCGACCGTTGTTTAATTCTGTCTTATGTTATTGTTCATAGGTTACCGGACCCACTCTAAGCTTAAGTCTACCCCGGAGCACTCAGGCAAGTTTTCTACCCGTTATACTATTGTTGTGATGTAGATATATGTATATGCATTATCTTGTGATAAGTGCATGATTTTTATTAGCAAATTTTGTGATATATTGGAGCATGCTGATATGGTATATATGCATGTCTGTTTCGTAATCTTGATATCTAATTGTTGATTCAAATGCTTATAAGTTGCATAATACCTATTCTAGAGATAAGTAGTAGTTGCGTATACCCTTAGTATAGGGGACCCAAAGGTGAACATTTTCTAAACCGGGAGTCGATGTTTCCGAGTATAATATATATATCAATATATTTATATATATATATAGATATAGTTTTCAAAACTATTAATCGAATAAGGTTTATTCGATAACTTTATTTTATTTAATGAATATTATTTTGAATATTCATTTGAGGACTTATGACTCCGCTTATTTTATTAAATAAATATTATTTTGAATATTCATTCGAGGACTTATGACTCCGCTTATTTTATTAAATGAATATTATTTTGAATATTCATTCGAGGACTTATGACTCCGCTTCTTTTATTAAATAATATTCTTTATTTTATTAAAGAATAATGTTTCGATAATCAAACTTATTTTCGATTATTCAAATAAAGATCGTACTTTCGTATAAGTATATCTTTGCTTATTTATTATTCATTTCAAGTATAAGTTTTAAAACTTCTACTTCAATTATTTTTATAAGGATTATCCTTGTGGGAATATTATTTAAATAATAATATTCAGATATTTTCTAATATATCGGGACTGATTTATTTTATTAAATCAGCATTACTCCAAACATTCTTAAAAATGTTTTCGAGTCTTCAAAATGATTTTAAAAGTTAGAGCGGATCCCAAAACTCGTTTTCGAATTTTAGATCTTCCTTTTGAAGGGGATTTAAATACTCGCTCAAAAATCTGAGGGATCCGGCTCCGTGATGTATTCTTATATTCGCAACAAGGTTGCTATTTTGATAAAAGAGTTTTTGATTACTTACCCAACACTCGGGAAGTAAAATTCTTGGAATAAGTTAATCCATTAACAGGCATCGCCTGGGAAATATCAGTGAGTTTTTCTTTCCAACTAGATGCGACTTCTTGGTGGAGTCGTATCAACAAGTTCCTACTTGGGGAAAGGGGATACGAGCTTTACGTTTCAGAGTCATGGATTTTATCTGAACTAGGAGTGGCGTATGTGGTCGAGTGGCGCCGGCCCAGCCTTATTATATTGGCCCAAATGGCTTGAAAGTTCCGCTAAGACGGTCCATTCCTTAGGAGTCCAGTGTTCGGTTGACAAGTAAATCCGACAGGTTCTCCTCTACATGTAGAAAATGGTGGGGTTGTACTACTGCGACTGATCATCTTAAGTGGTCTTCCTGGCGCGGCAAACTCCCGTAATGAGTTCATCATCCAGTTTGGATATTTCTGTAACACTACCCGGAGCATTCGATCGAAAGGCTACGAATGGGTGATTGCTGAGGCATTGACAGGGTCAAATAGTTATAATGATGTTTCCCTCAAATGAAGTATCTCGTAACTTCATTTCTTTTAAACAACATTTCAAGGATTGAATCTATTTAAGTCTTATCTTGTAGTCTCATCTATGTGATGAACTTTCGAAACTGTTTATACCTTGAACGGTGGTGGTTCAAGTAGTATTCGAAAAATATATAAGTATATTGGAGTATCTTGTAACTTCATCTTTTCAACTTATATCCAGTTAATGATTATCTTATGAATGACAAAGATTTTCAGAAAAACGTTGAGATAAGGTTAGATATATGAGATCACCTTGCAACGATATTTTTATATAGTTATAAACTGGAACTCTGTGTATATTATACATGTCAGAGGATTTCAAAGATTATGAAAAGTATATATGTATATATATACTGAATATTTTGCGACTTGGTCGCGTTAAGATATCAACTTGGTTCATTTCTTCTTGACCAAGACTTTCATGAGTACTATGAGAATGCTCATATATTATTAATTATTATACATATTATTTCGGTGGGCTTGTTGCTCACCCTTGCTTTCTTCTTTCATCACACAACAACAGATAGAAAAGATGAACATGACCAAGCTTCCAATTCGCAAGCGGTTAGGAAACGTTCCGCAGTTTTCTGGAAGCGTTGATGTCGCCGTAGCTGAGGTAGGAACTACCAATAGGCTAGGCTTTCAACTATTGATGAACCAGACTTATGTATATTATGAATTTTAATAATGGCAAAGAATATGTAAATTATTCAGAAACCCTTTTGAGGTGAAATGGTTTATAATTGTGGAATAAAAATGACTTGTGTTATTTTTGGGTATTCATCTCTGAGACTATAACTTGTGGTGTGTGTGTGTATATTGTGGGGTCACAGTACGCAGTAGTTAGTTGATTATTAAGATTAAGTATTATTAAGGGAAATGGAACTCGTGACAACCCGGATCCCCGACCCCGGATTTGGGGGTGTTACATCGACAATTAACCACTAGATCATTCTTAGTCTGATGTCAATCCTCAGGTTTTCCGACTAGGACCTACAGGTAAGGGTGTACACGGTTTGGCCAACCCGACCAATCCAAACCGAACCTACCCTATTTCGGCCGAACCAAACCGATTTTTTTCAACCCGATATATAGTTGGGTTGAAAAAATGTCAACCCGATTTAATTGGGTTGGATATGGGTTTCGATAATTTTAAACCAATCCAACCCAACCCGATTAAAATATACATGTACATGCTAATAAGTTAATCCAAAATTATGTTTAGGCCATTTACATAGATCCATATATCTCTGACTCTAAATGTAACTTATAACATCCATGTTCATAGTTCATTTCGTAACAAAAATAGATGTTTGATTAGTGTTATATTTTTTGCATTTATGATTCATTCCAATATTTAAAGCGTAAGCAATATTATTAGTACTTTTGATGTCTAAAATTAGATGCTTAAGACTATTCAATATGGAGAATTGTAATATTATTTTGAACTATTTTCAAGTGTTTTAAACTTTGAAACCTTATGTTTTATTATAATTTTTTATATTAATTTTGTATATTTAATAAACCGATCAAACCGATCCAAACCGAACCAAACCGAAGTATACAAATTGGTTTGGGTTACAAATTTAAACGGTTTGGGTTGGGTTGAAATTTTGAAAACCCGAATTAATTGGGGGTTGCTAAATTCTCCCAACCCGCACAACCCGATCCGTGTACACCCCTACTTACAGGGTTGAAATACCCTAATTCAGATTATCACTTAGCTTAACATTATATCATTATCACTCTTACCCATGCGATTTCATATCTCGACCTGTATTTATAAGTATTATTGAAATATACATCACATTTAAAGTTCACATCTTCGTAATTTGGTTCAGTGTTTATTTTCGGATAGTACGTATATTTGTTGTTTTGAAAATAGTAGGGTGATTATAAAATATTTTGTCACAGCACGTAACTAGATTCGTATAATATAATTATATATTTTCGTCCGACATCTCCGATAATTATAGGTTACGTTCCCGTATTTTCGAAATTATTTTCCCAAAAATCGGGCAGCGTCTCCCTTGTTTATCGGCCTACCCGTCGAATCAATTCAACGTCAATCTCAATCGACAATAACAATCCACAACTAACAATTCCTAACCACCGACACAACTTTCAAAATAATTAATCACTTTCATTTGGAACCTAACTTCTCTAACTAATTTATTTAATTTTATAAACGTAGGACTCAGATAAAAATCATCACTGTCCACCGTCGGCTCGCCGAGGCTCATCACCGAAAGCGGTAAAATCCACGGGTTCCCGTAATACCGGGCATCCTACGTAAATTTCACCGATAAATATTAATAATTCCCGTATGATTAAATATATATTTTTATTTCACGAAATTTACTCATATAATTTCCTACAAAAATTTTATAAAAATATTTCAATGACACGCGAATATAGAACACGGCCGAAGAGAACACAACAAACAGGTACACCAATCACACGCGACTCACGCGCCACCATATCACAACACACACTCAATTCACACACACGCATACACAAAATTCATACACACACATACATAATTCACACACTCACACACACAGAGCATAAATATATATACGTATATGTATATACGATTCAAGCGAATAGGAGCAATAACCAGGAGGCTGGCAATTACCGGAAATAACACAGGCGGCCGGAGAAGAAACGGGAACAGGGAACCGAAAATAAAGAAAGAGGAAGGGAGATTAACAGGGAAAGAGAAAAAGGCAAGGAGGAGTACTGGGAGATTGAGAGAACGAGAGAGTGAGACATACGGAGAGATTGAGAGATCGATGAGAGAGAGATGAGATAAAGGGAGTGAGGAGAGAGATACACGCAGGTGAGAGAGAGGCGGTGCAAGAGATAAACATTAGGAGCTCTTTTCATTTTAGTCGTGATAAAATCTGAATTTTGATACCGCAATTTAGGAATTGAACGAGTATTTAATGGGTAAAATAATTCGAAAATTTACGAAGATAATTTCTTTAAAAATTCCGAAATAATTAGGAGTTAATAAAATTAAATTTGCAAGATTTTTAAATCATTTTTATAACACGCATCAGACCCGTATTTTACAATTTAACGAATACACATGTAGTTAAATAAAAGCCAAAACAATTCCCAAATAATTTTAAAATTATTGGTATATTCCAAACATAATAAAATAAAATTTTAATAATTTTTAAAGCATTCTGGAATTAAATACTGATTTTATAATTAAATATAATCAGAAAATTATTTAAAGATAAATAATCAATAAAATATTGATTTCTAAATTTTATACACTCCTAAAAATAATAAATAAAATTATAAAGCAACAAAAATAATTTTAGAGATAATTTTAGCATTTATAAGAATAATTATTTAATAAAATCATTTTAAGCACAAAATAATACCATATAGTTCAATAATTAATTATACAAATAAGGTTCGTATCCAACAACTACCCAAAATTAACAATTAGGTAACACACAGCTAACAGACCCATCACATATTTTATTTATTTAATAATTCGATAATTACATTTACAGATCGGATCAGAAAATAGGTTACTTAGCCGCTAAGTAACTATATAATGAGATAATTTTAATACCAGATTTGGATAATTATCAAAACAGAGCCTCTTATAAAACACTTTATACAAAAATAGGGTAATGACATCTCGCCTTATGAGAATACAGGTTGTATCGGTCTATAAAAATGATTAGCATATCGAAAATCTCACGCCGGGACTCGTACGGGTCAAACCATACCCCGGATCGAGAAAGTCAAAATACGAAAAGTGTTCAGAATTATCAGATTAGGTTATGAAGGAGTTTTCGGAAGAGTTTCGGGTCGTAAAAACGCAAAAACGGTTGAAGTGGGACGATTTCTGATTCTAAAAAGTAATTTTATAATTACGTAAAAATAATCATTATTAATTCTATAAATTCTTATAAAATCATATAATAATCCAAAAATTACCAGAAAAATACCAAAACTATCTATATTTAATTTTGGATAAATAAAAATTAAAATATCCTAATTTTATCATATATCCACACCCAGATATCAATATCAATCATCAAATAATTCACCATAATTCATATAATAATTACATAATAATTATTTATTTATAAATATAATTACATAATATTTGCCGGACGTTACAAGGCGGGGTGAATGGAATTCAGGCTTCTTTTCAGTTTTATGAAATGTTCTTCTATAAATATATAATTGTGACTGATTTAACCAAAGTACGGAATAAGAGTAATATTGAAATCAAAGCACAAAGTAAATAAATACAAGTATTTAAATCGTTCTAAAACTCACCTAGCTTTATTTACACGAAGCTCTCACAAGAATCAATCGTATTTTTCTTTAAAGCCACCTGAAAAGTAGGGTAATGTACCCAATCCCCGTCGAGCTGTCGACTCCTCATTATTATAGGATCTGAGAACTCAATATATCTATAGCGTTGCTATATTCTCCTGACACTTTTCTCAACAATCCTATCTTACTAATTCCATATCGGACCTGTTAATCCTAATTCGCACTCAATTCGAACTTAAAATGAGTATGCCTAGGTCATTCCTATCTCATATGACCTATTACTCTTATCCTACTCTCACTTACTCATATTTAATTGACCAATAACCTATAGCTCTGATGCCAACTTGTAACAACCCTAATCCGAGGTCAAGATTTGGTGTCACTAAACAATCTTTACATGAAATAAAGTAATAAATAAATTTGTTCCCTTAAAACCGGATCGTTTACAGGTTATGGTATGAAAAAAGAATCTAACCTTCTACAACTCACAACAACTAGAATACAAGTTTAAATACCTTTGTACTAATGCTCTTGTCTTATTCTTCTAACATCTTCGACCTCTCGCAACGGAGATTTCTCTAACTTCTGCTATCTATCAAAGCGATTCACTTTTATCCTTATCTGTCTTGGGGTTATAGTTGATGGTTGGTTCTGAATTCCATCTCTACTACATCCAAATTTTAATCCCTAAAACTCCATATATAGTTCGAACTGTTTGGAAGAAATAAGAATTTTACAAAGCAAGAGTGAGCCAAAAATGCCCAGCAAGTATATAATTTGAGTTTCAAGCAATAATATTAAAGGAAAATTTCCGGACAAATCTCTAAATAATTTTAAACAATTCTATTTATTTGAAGGAGTCGAGCGAATAGACATTGGCCGTTACCAGCCTTTAATTATAAATCCAAAAGTGACAAGCGATTCCCAGATTCTTCTCCAGAATCAGGGTTTTGTCCGGTTTTGGAATCATAAAACTTTTCGAGAGAGAATGTCGTTAATGGCGATCAATAATAAATTAGACTAGACACTAGGCCGCACCTATATCCTGCTGATCAGCCAGGATACAGTGCAGATCTATATCTCACTATATAGATCCATTCAGGTACCACATGCACTATCTCCCAAGGGTCTGGTCCATCCCCGACCCTGTATTTATAAGTATTATTGAAATACACATCACATTTAAAGTTCACATCTTCGTAATTTGGTTCAGTGTTTATTTTCGGAAAGTACCTATATTTGTTGTTTTGAAAATAGTAGGGTGATTATAAAATATTTTGTCATAGCACGTAACTAGTTCCGTATAATATAATTATATACTGTCGTCCGACGTTTCCGATAATTATAGGTTACATTCCCGTATTTTCAAAATTAGTTTCCCGAAAATCGGGCAGCGTCTCCCTTGTTTATCGGCCTACCCGTCGAATCAATTCAACGTCAATCTCAATCAACAACAACAATCCACAACTAACAATTCCCAACCACCGATACAACTTTCAAAATAATTAATCACTTTCGTTTCGAACCTAACTTCTGTAACTAATTTATTTAATTTTAAAAATGTAGGACTCAAATAAAAATCATCACTGTCCACCGTCAGCTCGCCGAGGCTCATCGCCGACGGCGGTAAAATCCACGGGTTCCCGTAATACCGGGCATCCTACGTAAATTTCACCGATAAATATTAATAATTCCCGTATGATTAAATATATAGTTTTATTTCACAAAATTTACTCATATAATTTCCTGCAAAAATTTTATAAAAATATTTCAATCACACGCGAATATAGAACACGGCCGAACAGAACACAGCAAACAGGTACACCAATCACACGCGCCTCACACGCCACCATATCACAATACACACTTAATTCACACACACGCACACACAAAATTCATACACACACATACATAATTCACACACTCACACACACACAGCATATATATACGTATATGTATATACGATTCAAGCGAACAGGAGCAATAACCAAGAGGCTGTAAATTACCAGAAAAAACACAGGCGGCCGGAGAAGAAACGGGAACAGGGAACCGAAAATAAAGAAAGAGGAAGGGAGATTTACAAGGAAAGAGAAAAAGGCAATGAGGAGTACAGGGAGATTGAGAGAACGAGAGAGTGAGAGACAGGGAGAGATTGAGAGATCGATGAGAGAGAGAGAGAGAGAGAGAGATCAGAGAGAGGGAGTAAGGAGAGAGATACACGCAGGTGAGAGAGAGGCGGTGCAGGAGATAAACATTAGGAGCTTTTATAATTTTCGTCGCGATAAAATCTGAATTTCGATACCGCAATTTAGAAATTGAACGAGTATTTAATGGGTAAAATAATTCGAAAAGTTACGAAGATAATTTCTTTAAAAATCCTGAAATAATTAGGATTTAATAAAATTAAATTTGCAAGATTTTTAAATCATTTTTATAACGCACATCAGACCCGTATTTTACAATTTAACGAATACACATGCCGTGAAATAAAGGCCAGAAAATTTCCGAAATAATTTTAAAATTCTTGGAATATTGCAAACTTAATAAAATAAAATTTTCATAATTTTTGAAGCATTCTGGAATTAAATACTGATTTTGTAATTAAATGAAATCAGAAAATTATTTAACGATAACTAATTAATAAAATATTGATTTCTAAATTTTATAAACTCCTAAAAATAATAAAAAAATTATAAAGCAAAAAAAATAATTTTAGAGATAATTTTAGCATTTATAAGAATAATTATTCAATAAAATCATTTTAAGAACAAAATAATGGCATATAGTTCAATAATTAATTATACAAATAAGGTTCGTATCCAACAACTACCCAAAATTAACAAAAGGTAACACACAGCTAACAGACCCATCACATATTTTATTTATTCAATAATTCGATAATTATATTTACTTATCGGATCCGAAAATAGGTTACTTAGCCGCTAAGTAACTACATAACGATATAATTTTAATACCAGATTTGGATAATTATCAAAACAGAGCCTCTTATAAAACACTTTATACAAAAATAGGGTAATAACATCTCGCCTTACGAGAATACAGGTTTTATCGGTTTATAAAAATGATTAGTGTATCGAAAATCTCACGTCGGGACTCGCACGGGTCAAACCGTACCCCGGATCGAGAAAGTCAAAACACGAAAAGTGTTCAGAATTATCAGATTAGGTTAGGAAGGAGTGTTCAGAAGAGTTTCAGGTTGTCAAAACGCAAAAATGGTTGAAGTGGGACAAATTCTGATTCTAAAAAGTAATTTTATAATTATGTAAAAATAATCATTGTAAATTCTATAAATTCTTATAAAATCATATAATAATCCCAAAATTATCAAAAAAATACCAAAACTATCTATATTTAATTCTGGATAAATAAAAATTAAAATATCCTAATTTTATCAGATATCCACACCCAGATATCAATATCAATCATCAAATAATTCACCAAAATTCACATAATAATTACATAATAATTATTTATTAATAAAAATAATTACATAATATTTCTCGGATGTTACAAGGGGGGTTGAATAGAATTCAGGCTTCTTTTCAGTTTTATGAAATGTTCTTCTATAAATATATAATTGTGATTGATTTAACCAAAGTGCGGAATAAGAGTAATATTGAAATCAAAGCACAAAGTAAATAAATACAAGTATTTAAAAACCTTCTGGTGGATTGAACTTTTCCACCGGCGATATATATTAATTAGAGAACTCTGTGTTACAAATGTACACAGCTGCTTACAAGTTGGAGAACAAGAACAGATAAATTCCTTACAGATTTTACCTTATCTATTTCTCTGGAAGATTGCTTACTAACTTGTATGTTATTCAACTTGCTACACTTGGTTTATATATTACCAAGTTACATGATAAAAAAGACAAGATAATAAGACAAACTATTTATAGTCTAATTACATGCTGCTACACTTCTCTTTCCAGCATCTTTGAATATCTTTTATTTAGAATGGAAATGAAAATGCTTCTTTTGTTCTCTAAAACCTGAATTAGGCTGCCATATTCCATTTGCATACAATCAACGCATGTGACTGTCAAGTCACTATCAACTGCTCTTTAGAATCTGATCATCCGTTGAAACTCATCATGATCATCCGTTGAAACTCATTTTGATCATCCATCGAGACTTATGTTGATCATCCGTTGAGTTTTCTTGGCAGTTAACTCAATTTCATTTATGCAAGATTACAAGGCATCTGATATTTACAATTAACCAACCTATCTTGCATATCAATCTAGTAGTTAACATGTCCTATACATTCTATAGCATCTGTTACATTAAGCCATTTGGATATGCATGAATGTGCTACTACACTTACTGTACATAAGCTACCCTTTCTACGGATGTTGAAATGATCATCCGTTGAATGCTACAAAACCACTTAATTAAGATCTACAAAGTGTTTTGTTCAAGTTATCATCAAGTAAACAACATATTCCTAACAAACACATCAAAGTAGAGCACATGATTAGCATTAATAGCTCCCACAAAGTATATTTCAGACAAATTTCACAAAGCTTTTGAAAGCTTCAAGAGCTTGATTTGCATCCAGAGATGCAAGAAAGTTGATTTCTTTTGGGATACAGGGTACAATAATATTTGCTGCGATTGAAAAGAGTATGAAGTTTAGTGGGTAAGATAATTTGACGAGAAAGAGCTCGAAATGATAGAGAAATCGATTTGGATTTGAAAATTAAGTCACTTATAGTTCTCGAAGGCGTCAGGATGTGTATCTCGAGAAGTCTGGGTATTTATAGTAAAAGGTAAATGACTTGTCGAGAACTAAAAATAAACTTTTGGAATTTTTTTATCGAGAAGTCATATTAAAGAGAATAAATATATATCGATATGTCATATTTCTGAGTCTTATCCAGAACTAGAAAAAGACTTATCGAGATGTGAAATAAATACCCAGTTTATCCAAAATGGACTGAATTATTTCCAATTTTTATTTTAATAAATCAAAATAAAATAAAAATGATTTTTTCAAAAGTATTTTACTAAAATAATTTATTAAATTAAATTATCTCAGTTCTGAGTTATTTATAAGTCTAAAATTGTACTTGTAGAGAACTCTGTAAGTTAACACTTATAGAGAACCCTACATTGACTTATCGATAAGTCATAATGAAGCTTATCGAGAAGTCCCTCGATAAGTCACCCTCGAGAAGTCAAAAAATTGACTTATCGAGAACTCACTCGAGAAGTCTTAAAATGACTTATCGATAAGTCAATTAGACTTACCGAGAACTCAGTTCTCTATACTTTTGATTAATTTGATTCTGCCTTGTGCTAATTCTATATATTGAAAATGCACATTCACATTTAGACAATTTACTTAGAATTTGAAAAATTCCAAGCAAACTTTTAAAAATTGAAAGATAAATATGCAGGATTTATGAAATATTTATAATTCATATTCCAGTTAATTTCCAATTAAATCAAATTTGATTTACTAGAAATTAATCTGCTACAAAACATTAGCTGAGTTCTTTCCTTAGGATGAAGAATTTAACATTCCAATTTCACCTACAAGTCTAGTGAAAGTTGCTTAATCCAAAGGTTTAGTAAAAATGTCAACTAATTATTTTACCGTTGGAACACAAATGAGCTCAATGGTACCATTTGTAGCATATTCTCTAATAAAATGGCACCTTACATCAATGTGCTTTGTTCTAAAATGATTAACTGGATTAGCCATAATAGATATAGCACTAGTATTGTCAAACATAATTGAAATTTTGTGTAACATTAGGCCATAGTCCATTAGCTGATTTCTAATCCAAAACACTTGAGCACAACAACTTTCAGCAGCTATGTATTCAGCCTCACCTGTGGAAGTTGACACAGATTGTTGTTTCTTGTTATACCAGGATACAAGTGTTTGTCCAAGAAATCTGCATCTGTGTATCCAATAGCTTCAAAACCAGTTCTCTTCGGATACTATAATCCCAAGTTTGGAGTCTCTTTCACGTATCTGAAAATCCTCTTCACGATCGTCAAATGTGATTCTTTTGGATTGGCTTGAAATCTTACACACAGACATGTTACAAACATGATGTCTAGTCTAGTTACAGTTAAGTATAACAAAGATCCAATCATTCCTCTATAGCTAGAAATATCTACACTTTTTCCCTTTTTATCTTCATTTAACTTTGTAGCAGTAGACATAGGTGTAGATGCAGGTGAACAATCAACCATACCAAACTTTTTCAAGAAATCCATGACATACTTAGTTTGGCTGATGAAAATTCCATCACTTCTTTGACTGACTTGAAGTCCAAGAAAGTAACTTAATTCCCCCATTATACTAATTTCATATTCACTCTGCATAAGCTTAGAGAATCTTTGACAAAGCTTTTTATTTGTAGAACCAAAAATGATATCATCCACATAAATCTGAACTAGGATCATATCACCACCATGCAGCTTGTAGAAGAGTGTCTTGTCTATTGTTCCTCTAGTGAATCCATGTTTAAGTAGAAAATCTGACAATGTGTCATACCAGGCTCTAGTTTCTTGTTTTAGTCAATAGAGAGCCTTGAGCAACTTGTATACAAAGTTTGGAAATTCTGGATCTTCAAAGCCAGGTGGTTGTTGCACATAAACTTCTTCTTCCAACTCACCATTAAGGAAAGCACTCTTGACATCCATTTGATATACTTTAAAATTTGAATGTGCAGCAAATGCAAGAAAAATCCTTATTGCTTTAAGTCTTACAACTGGAGCAAAAGTTTCATCATAGTCAATTCCTTCCTCTTGTGAGTAGCCTTTTACAACCAACCTTGCCTTATTCTTGTTGACAATTCCACTTTCATCCATCTTGTTCCGGTACACCCACTTTGTTCCAATTATACTTCTGTTCTTTGGTGCAGAATCAACTCCCAAACTTTATTTCTTTCAAACTGATTTAGCTCCTCTTGCATAACAGATATCCAATCAGGATCAAATAGAGCTTCTTCAGTTTTCTTTGGCTCAATTTATGAAAGAAAACATGCATGTAGACATTTATTTACCGTTGCACTTCTAGTCCTTCACTCCAGCAGTTGGATCACCAATAATTGCTTCTCTAGTGTGATTTCTATCCCACTTTCTGGTGTGAGTTTGTTGACTTGAGTTTTCTGTATTTTCTTCATCATTGGCATGAATTGCAGAACCTTCCTCTCTATCTCCCCCTGAGTTTGTGCTATCAAATTCAGGTTTATGAGATGAGCTTCCATTCTCATGATTCACTTGTTCAGTTGACTCTTCATTTATTCTGTGATTTGTGTTGACTTCAGCTTCATCATCAGAATCACTATCAATGTTGAGATTTTCAAACTGTAAGGCTTCATTTTCATCAAGGCAATCCAAGCCAGGGCACTTGTCATCATCAAAAGTAACATCTGTGTTTTCCATAATTTTCTTTTGTTCAAGCACATAGACCTTGTAGGCAGTTCTTTCCAATGAAAATCCCAGGAAAAATTGCCTCAAAAACTTTAGAGTCAAATTTTCCCACATATTTAGAGTTGTCCTTCAACACATAGCACTTGCTTCCAAACACATGAAGATGCTCCACAGTAGACTTTCTCTTAGACATGATTGAGTAGGGTGACTTGCCAAGATTCTTGTTAATGAGATATCTGTTTTGAGTGTAGCATGCAGTGTTCACAGCTTCTTCCCAAAAACTTTTTCACAACTTGGCATCTTGCAGCATTGTTCTAGCAGCCTCCACTAATGTTCTATTTTTCCTTTCAACAACACCATTTTGTTGAGGTGTCCTAGCTGCTGCGAATTCTTGAACAATTCCTTTGTCCTTGCAGAATTCAGTTAAGGTTGCATTCCTGAAATCTGTTCCATTGTCACTCCTCAATCTTTTCACACAGTTCTGATCTTCAGCCTGTTTTTCAATCTTCTTGATGTGTTCAATTATGATGTGTAGAGTTTCATCTTTAGAGTGCATAAATTCTACCCATGTATATCTTGAGTAGTCATCCACCATCACAAGTGCATATCTTTTTCTTGAAATTGACTGGACATTAACTGGTCCAAATAAATCCATGTGAATAAGTTGCAAATATGCACTTATACAATTTACAGTTTTACTCTTGTGACTTGATCTCTTCATTTTTCCTTCTTGACAAGCATCACAAACTTCACCTTGAGCAAATTTGTAACACCCCCAAATCCGGGGTCGGGGATTCGGATTGTCACGAGTTCCATTTCCCTTAATAACATCCAATCTAAATAAACAATCAACTACTCCGTACTGTAACCCCACAATATACACACACGCCACAAGTTATAGTCTCAGAGATGAATACCAAAAAAACACAAGTCATTTTATTCCATATAATAAGCCATTACACCTCAAGAAGGTTCTGAATAAATTTACATTTCTTTGCCATTATTACAATTCATATTATACATAAGTCTGGTTCATCAATAGTTGAAAACCTAGCCTATTGGTAGCTCCTACCTCAGCAACGGCGGCATCAACGCTTCCAGAAAACTGCGGAACGTTTCCTAACCGCTTGCGAATTGGAAGCTTGGTCTTGTTCATCTTTTCTATCTGTTGTTGTATGATGAAAGAAGAAAGCAAGGGTGAGCAACAAGCCCACCGAAATAATATGTATAATAATTAACAATATATGAGCATTCTTATAGTACTCATGAAAGTCTTGGTCAAGAAGAAATGAATGAAGCTGATATCTTAACGCGACCAATTCGCAAAATATTCAGTATATATATACATATATACTTTTCACAATCTTTGAAATCCTCTGACATGTATAATGTACACAGAGTTCCAGTTTATAACTGTATAAAAATATCATTGCAAGGTGATCTCATATATCTAATCTTGTCTCAACATTTTTCTGAAACCTTTGTCATTCATAAGACAATCATTAACTAGATATAAGTTTAAAAGATGAAGTTACAAGATGCTCCAATATACTTATATCTTTTCCGAATACTACTTGAACTACCACCGTTCAATGTCTAAATAGTTCATCCCATAGATTAAGCTATAAGACAAAACTTGTATAGAATCAATCTTTGAAATATCATCAAAATAAAATAAAGTTACGAGATACTTCATTTAATGCAAACATCATTTTAAAAACTGTTCCCTACCAACACTCAACAATAGCCCAACCGTAGCCTTCCTATCGAAGTGCTCTGGGTAGTGTTGCAGAAATATCCAATTGGATGATGAACTCATTACGGGAGTTTGTCGCGCTAGGAAGACCACTTACGATGATCAGTCGCAGTAGTACAACCCCACCATTTTCTACATGTAGAGGAGAACCTGTCGGATTTACTTGTCAACCGAACACTGGACTCCTAAGGAATGTACCGTCTGAGCGGAATTTCCAGGCCAATTGGGCCAATATAATAAGGCTAGGCCGGCGCCACTCGACCACTTACGCCACTCCTAGTTCAGATGAAATCCATGACTCTGAAACGTAAAGCTCGTCCACCCTTTCCCCAAGTAGAAACTTGTTGATACGGCTCCACCAAGAAGTCGTATCTAGTTGGAAAGGAAAACTCACCAATATTTCCCAGGAGATGCCTGTTAATGGATTAACTTGTTCCAAGAATTTTACTTCCCGAGTGTTGGGTAAGTAATCAAAAACTCTTTTATCGAAATAGCAACCTTGTTGCGAATATAAAATACACCACAGAGCCGGATCCCTAAGGTTTTGAGCGAGTATTTAAATCCCCTTTGAAAGGAGGATCTTAAATATACATATGAGTTTTTGGGATCCGCCCTAACCTTTAAAAATCATTTTGAAGACTCGAAAACATTTTTTTAAGAATATTTGGAGTGATGCTGATTTAATAAAATAAATCAGTCCCAATATATTAGAAAATATCTGAATATTATTATTTAAATAATATTCTCATAAAGAATAATCTTTATAAAAATAATTGAAGTAGAAATTTTAAAACTTATACTTGCAATGAATATTAAATAACCAAAGATATACTTATACGAAAGTACTATCTTTATTTGAATAATCAAAAGTGAGTTTGATCATCGACACATTATTCCTTAATAAAATAAAGAATAATAATTAGTAAATAATCGGAGTCATAAGTCCTCGAATGAATATTCAAAATAATATTCATTAATAAAATAAACGGAGTTATAAACCCTCGTATGAATATTCAAAATAATATTCATTAATAAATTAAGCGGAGTCATTAGCCCTCGAATGAATATTCAAAATAATATTCATTAATAAATTAAGCGGAGTCATAAGCTCTCGAATGAATATTCAAAATAATATTTATTAATAAAATAAAGTTATCGAATAAATCTTATTTGATTCATAGTTTTAAAAAATATTCATATATATATATATAAATATATATATATTATACTCGGGAGCATCGACTCCCGATTTTAGAAAAAGTTCACCTTTGGGTCCCCTATACTAAGGGTATATGCAAATTACCGCTTATCTCTAGCATAGGTATTATCAACTGAATCAACAGATTTATGTATCAAGAATACGAAACATGCATGCATATATACCATATCACATGCTACAATATATCGCAAGAATTTGCTAATTAACCATTATGCATCTATCACAAGATAATGCATATACAAATGTATACATCACAACAACAGTATAACGGATAGAAAACTTGCCTGAGCGACTGGGGGTTACAAATGGCTTGGGACGAGTCTGGTAACCTATAAACAACATATAAGTTGGAATTAAACCAAAGTCACTTATCAATCTATACTTTATCCAATTTAGACTCTAACGCTCGCTTTGCGCTTACTGATTCTCTTAAGTCGCTCGAGTACCCTCGGCTCTACAATTTTTAATAAATTAACCATTACGAGTTTTAAGGCGATTCTTTCGCGAGTGTCTTTCCAACTGCCTAATACACTTTAATAAATGTTTCATACTCCAATTAGTCTGTAATAACCCCAATTTTTGGGAAATTTTTGAAACCCTTATGAATAGTGTTTTTACTGAATGAGAAAACTTTTCATGCCACACTATGTAGGGGTTCTGATATGGATATTCTGAGATTTTATTAGTACTTTATATGGGATATAAGTGTATGTAAAGATCGTCAGAATCCAAATCCGAACACTTTGATTTTTCCCGGAAATCCAATAGATACGGAAAGAATTGAGTATAAGGTAACAGGATAAAAAGGATTTAAATTAAAGGATTATAAGAGAGGATCATAAAAGGAATACAATATATTGAGAAAGGTTAAGGGAACCTAAGTAATAAGATCCCGGGTATGATCCCTCAAACGATAAACGAAAATGAAAGTTAAGCGAACCGTATAACAGATCAGCGGTCATTAGGCAAACGATTAGGAAGTTAATCAAGGGGATTAGTGGGGATGATGTCATCCAACCAATAGAAAGAGGACAAGGAGGGGAGGATGACATCATGAGGATGACACAAGCATGACATGGGAAGGAAGGAGGTGTGGTTGAATGAGAACCACACAAATTCAAGGGCAACAAGGTAATTGACTAAATCAAACACAAAAACAAAGCAACCAAGCCAAGTAAAATCATTTTCATCAAAATCAAAAAGAAACCAAGGCATTGTTCTTCATGCTCTCGGCCAAAACAGAACCAGAACACTAAAACTGCTGTATCTCCTTCCTTTCTCACTCAAATATTGTGTTCTATAGCTCATTGGAAAGGTATTGAGATGGCCTACAACTCTTGTTCACAAGTTTCGTCCAAATAATCAAGGTAAGACCCTCATTTTTACAGTTCTTTAAATCGGACTTTTAGAAACTTCAAAGCCTAACTTTGTGTTCTTGATTTCTTTGGAAAGATCAAGCTTGTAGGAGGCTCCCTAAGGCTTCCTAGCAACTTAACACCTCCCAAGGAAGGTATAAACTTCAAACCCTAGCCTTTACTTTATTTGTTAGTAAGTTTAATGGTTGGTGTTGTGAAATGAGAAGCATGGATTGTGATTATTAGTAGTTTGGTTTGATTTGGAAGTGTTTTGGTAATTGAAGCTTAATTATAGTTCATAGGTCTTGATTGTGGTTGTTTGAGTTGAAAACCTTGGAGATTATGGACTGATGTGGTATGGTTTAGGTGAAGTTTTGTTGTATTGATGGTTATGAGTTGGTTGGTGGTTAATTGGAGTAGTTTAAACATTGGTAATCGCGTAAACATAGCCGTCGTAACATCCGATTTTCTTTGGACTATTTTTGTGCATAACATTAGGACCCGAGAACCCCCTGCTAGATTATTACCACTGCCATGTTTAGATAGCTCATGTTACGAGCTTCGTTTTGATATGTAGTTCGATCGATTCCGATGCACGGTTTAGGAGAAACGACCGTTTCAAGTAACGGCGTTTCGCGAACGAAACTTTTCCCCTCGCCTTACTTTGAAACATAGGTTAAAGACCAAAAAGGGTTAATTAATGTATGAAACATTTATGGTAAGTGTGTTAGGAAGTTGGTAAGACACTCGCGAAGGAATCGCTTTAAAACTCGTAAAGGTTAAATTATTAAAAATGGTGGAGCCGAGGGTACCCGAGTGACTTAAGCGAATCAGTGAGCGCAAAACAAGCGTTAGAGTCTAAGTTAGTTAAAGTATAGATTTACAAGTGATTTTGGTTTAATTCCAACTTACTTGTTGTTTATAGGTTACCAGACTCGTCCCGAGCCTTTTATCACCCCAAGTCGCTCAGGCAAGTTTTCTACCCGTTATAACTGTTGTTGTGATGTATATGTGTATATGCATGATCTTGCGATAAATACATATTTGTTATTAGCAAATTCTTGCGATATATTGTAGCATGTGATATGGTATATATGCATGCCTGTTTCGTATTCTTTTCATATATATCTGTTGATTCAGTTGATAATACCTATGCTAGAGAATAACGATAATTTGCATATACCCCCTTAATATAGGGACCCAAAAGGTGAAAACATTTTCTAAAACCGGGAGTCGAGGATCCCGAGTAGATTTTATATATATATATATATTTATATATATATATGGTTATAGTTTTCAAAACTATTAATCGAATAAGGTTTATTCGATAACTTTATTTTATTAATGAATATTATTTCGAATATTCATCCGAGGACTTATGACTCCTTTATTTTATTATTGAATATTATTTCGAATATTCATTTGAGGATGTATGACTCCTTTATTTTATTTATTGAATATTACTTATAATATTCATTCGAGGTATTATGACTCCGCTTATTACTGAAATATATTCATTATTTTATTAAAGAATAAGGTGTCAATAATCAAACTTATTTTCGATTATTCAAATAAAGATAATACTTTCATATAAGTGTATCTTTGGTTATTTAATACTCGTTTCAAGTATAAGTTTTAATACTTCTACTTCAATTATTTTTATAAAGACTATTCTTTATGGGAATATTATTTAAATAATAATATTCAGATATTTTCTAATATAATGGGGACTGATTTACTTCATTAAATCAGCTTTACTCCAAACACTCTTTAAAGTGTTTTCGAGTCTTCAAAATGATTTTTAAAAGTTAGAGCGGATCCCAAAACTCATTTTTATATTTAAGATCTTCCTTTTTAAGGGGATTTAAATACTCGTTCAAAACATGGGGAATCCGGCTCTATGGTGTATTTTATATTCGCAACAAGGTTGCTGTTTTGATAAATGAATTGATTACTTGCCCAATGTTCGGGAAGTAAGCCCATCTAATTGAGTCGGCATAAGCGACAGGCCGGGGTACGGTCTATCAAAGTGTAAGTGGCTGGGTGGCAGTCCATCAACGCGTGAGTGGCCGGGTAACGGTTTAGCGCGAGGTCCTAATGCGGCCAGGGTGATGACCGGTGAGGAATTCATCCATCTACAGTAGAAAAGGTTACTTATTGGTATCTTTGCCTGATCAGCAAGATATCTGGTTTATGCCAAAATTCTTTTCCTTCCAAATTCATTGGATATTACAACTCTGTTCATACTTTACATGACAGAGGTTTTCAGGAAATGTATGAGAGATATATATAGGTGTATATATATATCGGGACTTAATGAAGCATCTCGTAACTTCATTTCATTCAATAATATTTCAAAGATTGAATCTATTCAAGTATTATCTTGTAGTCTCATCTATGTGATGAACTTTTGAAACTAATTATAACTTGAACGGTGATAGTTCAAGTAGTATTTGGAAAAGATATAAGTATATTGGAGTATCTTGTAACTTCATCTTTTAAACTTATATCTAGTTAATGGTTGTCTTATGAATGACAAAGATTTTCAGAAAAACGTTGAGACAAGGTTAGATATATGAGATCACCTTGCAACGATATTTTTATACAGTTATAAACTGGAACTCTGTGTATATTATGCATGGAAAAGGATTTCAAATATTGTGAAAAGTATATATATGTATATACATATATACTGAATATTTTGCGACTTGGTCGCGTTAAGATATCAACTTGGTTCATTTCTTCTTGACCAAGACTTTCATGAGTACTATGAGAATGCTCATATATTGTAAATCACTATACATATTATTTTGGTGGGCTTGCTGCTCACCCTTGCTTTATTTCTTCATCACACAATAACAGTTAGGAAAGATGGCCAGACTCCAGCAGACCCAGCGCAAGCGCGTGGGAAGCGTCCCGCGTCTTCCCGTTGATGTTGTAGCTGCTATAGCTGCAGAGGTAGGTCTATTGTAGATCAGACCATCTACTTTTGAGAATCAATTATGTATAATTATAACTTGTGGCAGATAATGGCAATTAACTGTAAATTTATCAAGTAATCATTTTGGGTTGTAATAACTTTTAAATTGTGGATTCAAAGACTTGTACTTATTTAAATTTCATCTCTGAGACTATAACGGGTTGTGGTGTGTGTTAGTGTGGGGTCACAGTATAAGGTTATTATTATTAATTAAGTGAAGTGATATTGTGGAAAGAAAGACCGTGACGACCCGGATCTGACGACCCTGGATCTGGGGGTGTTACAGAAATGGTATCAGAGCTAAGCGTTATAAACCTCAGAGATGATGGGACGTTAAGATAATAAGTTCACTAAGATAATAAGAACTCTTGCCAAGTTCATAGTCGGACTACCTAACGTAGTACTGACAGTTAAAACCCTTATGGGAACCCTTATAAATGTAGCGATAGAAGCGTAGTTCGTTATCGTATATGGTAGCGGGACTCCGAACCCTGACGTTGAGGAACATCAACGCGATGATGTTTTATTATTTATTGGGGATCAGATTATGGATCCGATAGAGCGTCCTAACGCGGGACCGGATGATGTTGATATTGAGGATGTAGCGGTTGAGGATGTTGTCCTAGAAGGGATAGTTGCTGAGGAGGATCCCATGGAGGATCCTGACAAGAATGAATAAAGGACCACTGAGGAATTGATGACCATGGTTAGGGCAACTACCAGAGGTAGGATTGGCCGGTCACTACCGGAGGTTCGTTCAAGTTGTAAAGATAGTAGCCCCTTTAACGCGGCTTACTCGTAAGACTGAGAAGTTCGAATGGACAGAGAAATGCGAGAACAGCTTTCAAGAACTGAAGCAGAGGTTGGTGATGACCCCTATGCTGGCGTTGCCGGATGGAAAAAGGAGATTTTGTGATTTGTAAGTGACGCTTCGCATAAGGAATTAGGGTGCTTCTTAGCACAGCAAGATAATCGCGTCTGCGTCAAGACAATTAAGGTAATATGAAATTCGATATCCCCGCCCATGAGCTTAGGCTCGTGGCAATAGTTTTACCCTAAAGATTGGAGGCACTACTTGTATGGAGAGAAGTGCGAGAATTACCTAAGCCATAAGTGCTCTAGTATATTCTTACGTAGAAAGAGCTCAACATATGCCAGAGGAGGCAGTTAGAGCTAATCAAGAATAATGATTGGGAGATTCTTTATCATTCGGGGAAAGCCAATATGGTGGCTGATGCCCTTAGTAAAAAGGAGAGACTCAAGATGATAATGTCTTTTGGAGAGTTTATAAGAGATTTTGAGAAAATGGAAATAGAAGTGAAGGTAACCGGAGCCGGTACCGAAAAGCTGTTTGAGATTGCAATACAGCCCGAATTATTGGAAAAGATCATATTGTGCCAGAAAAAGTTATGAATGAAGGCAGAGAGCCAACAATTAGATAAAAGATTAATATCGAGAAAGATGATAAGGGAATAATGAGGTATTCCTATAGAATTTGGGTTCCGAAAGTTCAAGAGCGTAAGGATGAGAACTTAGATGAGAGCCATAGTTTGAGGAATAAGATTTAGAGCAAACCCTGAACGTGATAGTCAGGGAGGTCGCCATCAAGATAGAAGGAACCCATGTCATAATGGAGTGGAAAATGAGGATTTTAAATTAAAAGATGACCCCAATTATGGGGAGTAAGATGAAACATTTCATACTAAGGAAACAGAAAGTCGAGTAAGGAAAGGAGACCCGAGACGGTACTCCTATACGGCAATTCATGGACCTATCTAAAAAGAACTTAGACTATTATCCCCAACCACCACCCTGAGGAGACAGTGCGGTGATAAATTCTTTCAGGACCTTTAAGTCGCTAAGCTCTCAGAGTTCCATGGAACAAGCTGACCCAGCCGAGGCAAGAGCCTGGCTAAAGGAAATATAGGAATCATTTGAGATTCTAAATGATTGACGAATCTCAAAAGGACTATTTTTGTCACTTACCCTCCTAAGAGAGAGACCACCCGCTGGTGAAAGACCAAGAAAGGCACGGAGCCAGAGGTTATGATAAACTGATTTAAGTTCAGTCAATTGTTTTAGGAAAGTACTTCCCAAGGTTATGGAGATAGTGTAAAAGCTTTAGAGACAGAACAAAGGCAGACGAGTATGATGAATTATGAATCTAAGTTGTAAAAGTTATCAAGATTCGTTCTGAGGACACGAATCCAGAATGACGGGATGTATGAAATCAATGTTTATGTTGTGTTGGTCCATGAAATAATGATAAGAGAAAGGAAAATAAAAAGAAACTGAAGTGGGAAGGAATATAAAGGCAATAGAGTTTGAGGAATGATAAGGGAGTTGGGTATGAGGAAACCCTAAAGACTCGTAGCAATAGACATAGAAAAGTATGTAATCGTCAGGATGAGGGTGATATACCATGAGTTAAATTGATGGTTGAAGGTATAAGAAATACATATATATTATCCCCTGTAAATTGGGAGGATTCGAAGAAACCTTGAGATAGTTCGAAGGATAAATAATGAGACGCGGATAGACTGAGGAGACAAGAAAGTAAGAAATTAAGAAAATTGGATGAAGGAAGTGACCTTCAAAAATGTGAAGGTTGAATTATGGTTTGGAAGATTGACATTCCTTCTGATGACTGTGCAATACCCAACCGTAATAGTAGTTGGTAAAGGTTTAATTCGTGTAATCGCCAGGAACGGGCTATCTATCTTAGGAGGTACTATCTTGAGAATAATCCAGGACCATGTTTCAAAAAGGACTAAACGAACCTTTGAGTTAAGTCTTCTATTTAAGGCATATGACTAAGAATGGTATTAACCTGCTATCGTTGCTTTGATTGAAACTCTTCTGCAATTTTATCTACTTCATGTCATGAAAGTACGTCAGAGTTTGGAGTGTTCTTCATGAATTGTGATTGGTGGTTATGTTAACTCCTTAGGAGAATTAGATACGAGATGTATGGACTCCGTATGGTTAGATATTAAGATTTTATGGAAAAGTGAATGACGACAGTAGGTCAGTGGTGGACCATAGTAAGGCAGCAATGATTCTGCGAGTAATGAGCTGATTACAACCGTGAGAGTTGTATTGGAATGGGTGTTGAGATTGAGTACCACTAATCGGGTCGTGGTAGTGTATAAGTTATCATTGATAGACTAATTAAGTAGAGTATCTACCTAGTGAATTATTATTCTTTCTTATCAATAGAGAGTCGTATTATTATACGAGGAAGGTTGCGGTGCAAGCATAGAATTCTAGTAACGATGATGTATAGAATGAGATCCCAGATTCGATTTTCGATGTCGAGGGAGTTTCAAAGGTGATTGTGTATAAGCTCGAGGAAGAGCATGGGTCCATAGAATGATGGACGGGATAGCGAAAATATTTAGGCACGTGAAATGCGATGCTATAATACTTGATGTTGATATAAATACATATATGTTTTGTTCTTCTATGACAAACCTCTATAGTTCAGAGGTAGATTCCAAGCCAGATATTTTATGACAATAAAATTTTTTTATGAATATAAAATTCTCTTCTGTTCGTTCTTTTCTCTTCTTTTCATTTCATGTATGCTGAGAAGAACAACCCTTCCAGAAGGGGAGGTATTGCCGAATGACTATCTATCTGTGTGATAGAAGCCGAGTAGGATACCAGCTATTGTTTAATTGCTTGTCAAGTACTAAAGGCTGGCCACCTTCTATACTAACTATGCGATATAACAAGTGTTCATGATCATAGTGATCTCTCAACAAATTCCTTTACTTCTATTTGATTGATCAAATTTTGGAAAATAGAAACAACTGAAAAAGGAGTAATAAAGTGGTGGTAGTATGCGGAATGGGAACACATTCGTGATACTAAGGTTGACGTGGTTATTAAAAGATTATAGAACGCTAACGAGCAAAAATATAACCAGTATAATATTAGGAACGGAAGGTAGTAGCGATTACGAACTGGAAAAGAATGGGTATTGAGAAGCAAAAGCTCTAATGCTAAAAGCTATGATGAGAGTCTGTGTAGTAGACTTGAAAGAATTTGGAATGATCACTTAACACGGATTGAGTTTTCTTACGACAATAGATCATATGTCAGTATTGAGATATCGCCTTATGAGATCCTTGAGGGAAGACAATATCGATCTCCCTTATGTTAGGATGAAGTTGTAGAGCGCAAGATGCTCGGACCAGCAGTGGTCTAAAGGACCAAGGATATGATAGATCTAATTAGAGGACGGCTGGTAGTAACCCAAGATGGACATAAGAGGTATGCTGATTTGACTCAAAAAGGACAAAGAGTATGAAATAGGGGGCCTAGTAATGTTATAGGTATCCCCTTGGAAACCCTTGAAAAGGATTGATGAGGTTCGGAAAGAAAGGAAAGCTAAGTCTACAATTTGTTGGACCCTTGGATATATTAAGACGTTTGGGAAGTTAGCATATGAGCTAGCCCTACCCCCGAACCTGTAGCAAGTTCATAACGTGTTCCACGTATCAATGTTAAGGAAGTGTAATTCGGATGCCAGACAAATAGGGGCATATGAGCGCATAGACATGCAACCAGACGTAACCTATATGGAGCAACCAGGAAGGGTATAGAGTAAAAGGGAACGAGTGCTTAGGAGAAGGGTTATCAAACTAGTAAGAGTTTGATGGTAGAACCACAATGTGGGAAAATTTACTCGAGAGTTAGAAAGTGCAATGCTAAGAGAGTATCCCTATTCATTTTCTATCTGATTCCGGGACGGAATCCTTTTAAGGAGGGGAGACTGTAATAACCCCAATTTTTGGGAAATTTTTGAAACCCTTATGAATAGTGTTTTTGCTGAATGAGAAAACTTTTCATGCCACACTATGTAGGGGTTCTGATATGGATATTCTGAGATTTTATTAGTACTTTATATGGGATATAAGTGTATGTAAAGATCGTCAGAATCCAAATCCGAACACTTTGATTTTTCCCGGAAATCCAATAGATACGGAAAGAATTGAGTATAAGGTAACAGGATAAAAAGGATTTAAATTAAAGGATTATAAGAGAGGATCATAAAAGGAATACAATATATTGAGAAAGGTTAAGGGAACCTAAGTAATAAGATCCCGGGTATGATCCCTCAAACGATAAACGAAAATGAAAGTTAAGCGAACCGTATAACAGATCAGCGGTCATTAGGCAAACGATTAGGAAGTTAATCAAGGGGATTAGTGGGGATGATGTCATCCAACCAATAGAAAGAGGACAAGGAGGGGAGGATGACATCATGAGGATGACACAAGCATGACATGGGAAGGAAGGAGGTGTGGTTGAATGAGAACCACACAAATTCAAGGGCAACAAGGTAATTGACTAAATCAAACACAAAAACAAAGCAACCAAGCCAAGTAAAATCATTTTCATCAAAATCAAAAAGAAACCAAGGCATTGTTCTTCATGCTCTCGGCCAAAACAGAACCAGAACACTAAAACTGCTGTATCTCCTTCATTTCTCACTCAAATATTGTTTTCTATAGCTCATTGGAAAGGTATTGAGATGGCCTACAACTCTTGTTCACAAGTTTCGTCCAAATAATCAAGGTAAGACCCTCATTTTTACAGTTCTTTAAATCGGACTTTTAGAAACTTCAAAGCCTAACTTTGTGTTCTTGATTTCTTTGGAAAGATCAAGCTTGTAGGAGGCTCCCTAAGGCTTCCTAGCAACTTAACACCTCCCAAGGAAGGTATAAACTTCAAACCCTAGCCTTTACTTTATTTGTTAGTAAGTTTAATGGTTGGTGTTGTGAAATGAGAAGCATGGATTGTGATTATTAGTAGTTTGGTTTGATTTGGAAGTGTTTTGGTAATTGAAGCTTAATTATAGTTCATAGGTCTTGATTATGGTTGTTTGAGTTGAAAACCTTGGAGATTATGGACTGATGTGGTATGGTTTAGGTGAAGTTTTGTTGTATTGATGGTTATGAGTTGGTTGGTGGTTAATTGGAGTAGTTTAAACATTGGTAATCGCGTAAACATAGCTGTCGTAACGTCCGATTTTCTTTGGACTGTTTTTGTGCATAACATTAGTACCCGAGAACCCCCTGCTAGATTATTACCACTGCCATGTTTAGATAGCTCATGTTACGAGCTTCGTTTTGATATGTAGTTCGTTCGATTCCGATGCACGGTTTAGGATAAACGACCGTTTCAAGTAACGGCGTTTCGCGAACGAAACTTTTCCCCTCGCCTTACTTTGAAACATAGGTTAAAGACCAAAAAGGGTTAATTAATGTATGAAACATTTATGGTTAGTGTGTTAGGCAGTTGGTAAGACACTCGCGAAGGAATCGCTTTAAAACTCGTAAAGGTTAAATTATTAAAAATGGTGGAGCCGAGGGTACCCGAGTGACTTAAGCGAATCAGTGAGCGCAAAACAAGCGTTAGAGTCTAAGTTAGTTAAAGTATAGATTTACAAGTGATTTTGGTTTAATTCCAACTTACTTGTTGTTTATAGGTTACCAGACTCGTCCCGAGCCTTTTATCACCCCAAGTCGCTCAGGCAAGTTTTCTACCCGTTATAACTGTTGTTGTGATGTATATGTGTATATGCATGATCTTGCGATAAATACATATTTGTTATTAGCAAATTCTTGCGATATATTGTAGCATGTGATATGGTATATATGCATGCCTGTTTCGTATTCTTTTCATATATATCTGTTGATTCAGTTGATAATACCTATGCTAGAGAATAACGATAATTTGCATATACCCCCTTAATATAGGGACCCAAAAGGTGAAAACATTTTCTAAAACCGGGAGTCGAGGATCCCGAGTAGATTTTATATATATATATATATTTATATATATATATGGTTATAGTTTTCAAAACTATTAATCGAATAAGGTTTATTCGATAACTTTATTTTATTAATGAATATTATTTCGAATATTCATCCGAGGACTTATGACTCCTTTATTTTATTATTGAATATTATTTCGAATATTCATTTGAGGATGTATGACTCCTTTATTTTATTTATTGAATATTACTTATAATATTCATTCGAGGTATTATGACTCCGCTTATTACTGAAATATATTCATTATTTTATTAAAGAATAAGGTGTCAATAATCAAACTTATTTTCGATTATTCAAATAAAGATAATACTTTCATATAAGTGTATCTTTGGTTATTTAATACTCGTTTCAAGTATAAGTTTTAATACTTCTACTTTAATTATTTTTATAAAGACTATTCTTTATGGGAATATTATTTAAATAATAATATTCAGATATTTTCTAATATAATGGGGACTGATTTACTTCATTAAATCAGCTTTACTCCAAACACTCTTTAAAGTGTTTTCGAGTCTTCAAAATGATTTTTAAAAGTTAGAGCGGATCCCAAAACTCATTTTTATATTTAAGATCTTCCTTTTTAAGGGGATTTAAATACTCGTTCAAAACATGGGGAATCCGGCTCTATGGTGTATTTTATATTCGCAACAAGGTTGCTGTTTTGATAAATGAATTGATTACTTGCCCAATGTTCGGGAAGTAAGCCCATCTAATTGAGTCGGCATAAGCGACAGGCCGGGGTACGGTCTATCAAAGTGTAAGTGGCTGGGTGGCAGTCCATCAACGCGTGAGTGGCCGGGTAACGGTCTAGCGCGAGGTCCTAATGCGGCCAGGGTGATGACCGGTGAGGAATTCATCCATCTACAGTAGAAAAGGTTACTTATTGGTATCTTTGCCTGATCAGCAAGATATCTGGTTTATGCCAAAATTCTTTTCCTTCCAAATTCATTGGATATTACAACTCTGTTCATACTTTACATGACAGAGGTTTTCAGGAAATGTATGAGAGATATATATAGGTGTATATATATATCGGGACTTAATGAAGCATCTCGTAACTTCATTTCATTCAATAATATTTCAAAGATTGAATCTATTCAAGTATTATCTTGTAGTCTCATCTATGTGATAAACTTTTGAAACTAATTATAACTTGAACGGTGATAGTTCAAGTAGTATTTGGAAAAGATATAAGTATATTGGAGTATCTTGTAACTTCATCTTTTAAACTTATATCTAGTTAATGGTTGTCTTATGAATGACAAAGATTTTCAGAAAAACGTTGAGACAAGGTTAGATATATGAGATCACCTTGCAACGATATTTTTATACAGTTATAAACTGGAACTCTGTGTATATTATGCATGGAAAAGGATTTCAAATATTGTGAAAAGTATATATATGTATATACATATATACTGAATATTTTGCGACTTGGTCGCGTTAAGATATCAACTTGGTTCATTTCTTCTTGACCAAGACTTTCATGAGTACTATGAGAATGCTCATATATTGTAAATCACTATACATATTATTTTGGTGGGCTTGCTGCTCACCCTTGCTTTATTTCTTCATCACACAACAACAGTTAGGAAAGATGGCCAGACTCCAGCAGACCCAGCGCAAGCGCGTGGGAAGCGTCCCGCGTCTTCCCGTTGATGTTGTAGCTGCTATAGCTGCAGAGGTAGGTCTATTGTAGATCAGACCATCTACTTTTGAGAATCAATTATGTATAATTATAACTTGTGGCAGATAATGGCAATTAACTGTAAATTTATCAAGTAATCATTTTGGGTTGTAATAACTTTTAAATTGTGGATTCAAAGACTTGTACTTATTTAAATTTCATCTCTGAGACTATAACGGGTTGTGGTGTGTGTTAGTGTGGGGTCACAGTATAAGGTTATTATTATTAATTAAGTGAAGTGATATTGTGGAAAGAAAGACCGTGACGACCCGGATCTGACGACCCTGGATCTGGGGGTGTTACATAGTCCTTTTAGGTCTTTAACCTATGTTTCAAAGTAAGGCGAGGGGTAATGATTCGTTCGCGAAACGCCATTACTTAAAACGGTCGTTTCCCCTAAACCGTACATCGGAATCAAACGAACTACATATCAAAACGAAGCTCGTAACATGAACTATCTAACCATGGAAATGGTCAAAACCTAGCGGTGAGTTCATGGGTCCTAATGTTAAGAACAAAAACAGCCTAAAGTAAATCGGATATTACGACGGCTATGTTTACACGATTACCCAAATTTAAACCACTCCAAATCATCTCACCATCAACTCACAATCAACATCCCAACCAAGACTCCATCCATACTTCATCATAACAGCCCCAACAACTCCACATTATCAATTTATACTATTCTTAAACATGAATTTAAACTACACTTAAGTTCATTAATCAACAATCCAAGAACTACCACTCCAAAAACTTCACAAAACCAACTAATCTCTACATTCACAACAAGCAAGCCTCTCATGAATTATAACAACAAAACTAAACCTAATTACTCAAATAAAGTTAGGGTTTGGAGGGGTTATACGTTCTTTGGAGAGTGGAGAATCAAGTAATTAGCTTGGAATCACCCTTAAAGTCCTTATCCAAGCTTAATCTAAACAAAACTTCAAGAACAAAAAATTTAGTTCTTGAAAAACACTATTCACCATCTTCTTCCATGATTTTTAGGAAGAGATTGTGAATGATTTAGGAGCTCAAACTTATAGGATATCCATAGCTATGCATAAGGAGTCTTAGATAATTACCTTGCAATTTAACAAATCTTGGAACTAGGATTTTGATTTTTCTTTCTTTGGAAAAGAAGAGAAGCCGAGAGCTTTGATGAAGAAGATGAAAAATTTTGTGTTTTTGGTGAAAATGAAATGTTTTGGCTTGGTTGGTTGACAATTTGATTTGTTTTGTTTTATTACCTTTTTACCATGGTAACTCTTGTGTGGTTCTAATTCAACCAACAACACATTTTACTTGGTCATGCTTATGTCACCATGTGATGTCACCCTCCCTCCTTTGTCCTCTTCTTATTGGTTTGATGACATCATCCCCACTAATATCTTTGATTAGCTTTTAATTATTTGGCTAATGACCGCTGATCTGTTATACGGTTCACTTAACTTTCGTTTTCGTTTATCGTTTGAGGGATCATACCCGGGATCTTATTACTTAGGTTCCCTTAACCTTTCTCAATACATTATATTCCTTTTATGATCCTCTCTTAAAATCCTTGAATTTAAATCCTTTTTATCCTGTTACCTTATACTTAATTCTTTCTGTATCTGGTGGATTTTCGGGAAAAATCAAAGTGTTCGAATTTGGATTCTGACGATCTTTACATACACTTATATCCCATATAAAGTACTAATAAGATCTCAGAATAACAATAGAAGAACCCCTACATAGTGTGGCATGGAAAGTTTTCTTATTCAACATAATCAGCAAAACACTATTCATAAGGGTTACTAAAAGTTCAAAAATTTTGGGGTTATTACAAAATTCCAGATTAGGCATGTCTCTCACCAAGTCCTTTTTGACTAGAGTATTGATTTCCTTGAAATTCAAGTAAGACAGTTTCTTATTCCATAGCTTGCCTTGCTCTACAGATGCCTTGATGTAGAAGCAACAAATTTCACCCTCATTTGCTGAGTCCAAGTCTGCAACAAATAAGCTTCCTTTCCTTGCTCCTTTTAGAGCAACTCCACCAGTCTTTTTGCTGATAAAAATGCATTCTCCTTTGTCAAATGAGACCTTGAATCCTTTGTCTGCAAATTGACTAACACTAAGGAGATTCACTCCAAGACCAGCTACCAGTGCTACATCTTTAATGACAACATTTCCAGAAATCAATTTTCTATATCACATTGTGAAACCTTTACTGTTGTCTCCAAAAGTCACTAATGGGCCAGCCCTCTCCTCAAACTGTGATAGCAAGGTCATATCACTTGTCATATGTCTTGAGCATCCACTATCTATGATCCATATAACTTTCTTCCATTTTCCCTGTACATAATGAGTTTAGGTGTGTTTAGCAACCCAAGCTGTGTTGGGTACTATAATCTTGTTAACATATTTGATAGAGGTAGAGTTTGATGATTCAGAAAGAATAGAATTTATTGAATGATATGCATTGTCCTTTAAGCTGAAGAATCAATATTGATTTCCTTAAGATCAACTCTCAGCTTATGGCAACTTGTCATTACTTTCATGTTGTAAGGTATATAATCAAACTTGTCACAGAATGAGTAGGGATCTTCAGTTATTGCTTGATTGTACTTGCATGCTCCCACTCCTGTCTTACTAACTCCTGTCTTACTTGCATTCACAGAGCCATATTTTTTACATTGTTTTCTTGGAGCATCTACAACATAAGCAAAATTGTTGCTCTTGTTTATCCCAATCTTCTAATTTCTATTCTTCTTTTTCTTTCTTGCATCTTTAGTTTTTACTTCCTTGACAGGTGTCTTGGAATCTTGGTTGACCAAGGACTTCTTTCCAGCTTTGGAAGTTGGAGTTGCTTCTGCATTTTTCTTCTCATTGTCTTCATCAGCAATTTCTTGCTTTATGATCAATTCTTCATTGAAATCTACTTCACATACTTTGAACATAGGTGAACCAACCTTTCTCAGCATAGCTGGGACATCTTCATTTTCTGTTGCTTTTCCTTTACCGCCTACATTTTTCTTGTTGTTATTCTAAGCATCATAATCAATGCTAATAGCTATGTTAACACATGGCTTGTTCTTCTCATGGTACTGAACAACCAACTCAGATGCATTCCTGAATGATTTCAGTTTTACCTCATTTTTTTCAATCTTCTCTCTTAACACAGTTTCAATCTCATTGGCACACTTCAACTTATTTTTCAAATATTCATTTTGTTGCTTGACTGACTCAAGCTCCACAAGCAGTAGATCCATCTTTTACTTCTCACCCTCAAGCTTCTCAGTAGTTTTTGTTAGCCAACTGACTTCCTCAGTAGCTTCTACTAAGCTAGTGTGTATATGGAACATCTCCACACTTCCACAGTCTCCTTATATTTACTAGCATTTAAAACAATGGTGGTTAGAGTTGGTACCTCTGATTTTGAAGTGGATGCTTCTCCATGCTCAGAAGTCATAAGTGCATAATTTCCAACCTCTTCATCCTTATCATCAACATCAGTATCATCCCAATTCTTTTATTCTGCAATATAAGCTTTTCCAGACTGCTTCTTCAAGAGAGCTTCATAATTTGCTTCGAGTTCCAGGTAAACTTTATCCTTCTTCACCTTTTTAGGCTTTGTACATTCAGTAACAAAGTGACCCAACTCATCACCTTATCTTTGATCTGTCCACAGATCCAGTTTTGTAGCCACCTTCGCTAACTGGATTGTACCGAGCCAGTGGTTTCCAGTTTTTGCTGTTGGAAGATTATCCCTTGCTTTTGAAAAACCTTGAGTTCTTGACTCTTATGTTGGAAAATTTCCTAGCCAAGTAAGCCATTGATTGGTCCATTTCATCTAGCTCATTTAAGGTGTAATATTCATCTTCCTCCAGCTCCAAGACAACTTACTTCTGAGGTCCTTTGTTCTTTTGTTCCATAGCTTGAACAACTGGAACTTGATCATCTTGCTCATCTTCACTTTCTTCTCTGTCATTCACAATCAAAGAACTTGAACCATCAACAACATGTCCATGATGTGCTTTCAATGACTTTTTTTGCAGCATCTCAAGCTCATAAGTTTTCAAGATTTCATATAGAACTTCCAAAGTCATTCTGCTTAGATCTCTTCCTTCTCTTATGGCTAATATCTTTTGTTCAAGATGGTTAGGAAGGGCTAGCAGAAATTTTAGGTTAACCTCCTCAACTTCATAGTATTTATCATGTAGCTGCAAGTCATTTATCAATTTGTTAAACCTTTCAAAAACTTCAGTAATTCCTTCTTTTGGTTTAGCCATAAAACCTTCTTACTGAGAAACCAGAATCCTCCTTTGGTTTGATCTAACCTCCTATGTTCCTTCACATAGGATCTCTATCTTCTCCCAAATCTATTTGGTTGTGTCACAGTTGACAATGTTATTGTACATTACATTGTCAAGTGACTCTATTAAGATCAGCTGCAAGCCACTATTCAGTGAGACTTTTTCTTTTTCAGGTTCAGTGTATTCTAAAGGATCTTTAGGAGCATAATATATTGGAATTACCATGTCTTCATCTGTAGATTCATCAACTCTTACCATGGGGGTGAAAGGCCCATTCTTGAGGATCTGAATGTATAATGGATTGGCCATCCTGATGAACATCATCATTTTCTTTTTCCATAGTGTGTAGTTAGATATGTCAAAGGTAGGGATTTTGATACTGCTGAGTTTCTGTGTGTTCATTCTTCTAAGATCTTTAATCTGTTTGCTTTCAAATTTTGCTCTGATACCACTTGTTAGGTAATGAATACAACACAGGGGGGTGAATGTGTTTTAGGTTATTTTTCAGCTTTTTGAACTGATATGAATGGTGAACAAAGTAATCTATCTTGTAGAGATAATATGCTTTAACAGTAATAATAAAACATGCACATGAACACACTATCTTTCAAAACTCACTTGATTTTATATTAAAATCAAGTATGTCTTGCTACAAAATTCCTGGGTTCTTTGTTGATAAGAACTCAGCTTTTTTCTTGAGAGAGTTACAAGAATTTTGGATCTAATTGTTAACAACTAAAATAAAGCATCCAGTGTTTGCTTTATAGAACAGTAAACACAGGTTTTACACAGCATACAATAGCATATACTAAAACCTACTTTAAGTTAACTAAAACTTTCTATTTCTGGCTTAGTGTATCTTTGCAAATCGTGCAAGTCTTTGACTTTACTTTGTCAGTTAATCTTGGCCATTGATCTTGTATTCTTTAAGTTGCTTTTTGTAGACTTTTCAAATCAGTGATTGATTGGTTTGTTGATTGATAATCCTGGATATTTAAATAATCTGCATTTTGTACTGTGAGTTTTATATCGAGATCTCCAGTTTGTCATATAGAGAACTCGATATCTCGATAAGTATAATGGCTTATCGAGATCTCTTATTACTCTATAATTATTTTGACTTATCGAAGTCTCTGAGTTCTCTATAAGAGAATTAGGCTTGTCGATGTCTCCAATTTTCATGTCTTCATTTTGGCTTTTCGATGTCTCTAAGATCTCTAGTACAGAATTGACTTATCGATATCTCAGAGATCTTTAGTGATATTTTGACTTATCGATATCTCTGAGATCTCTAATGATAATTTTGACTTGTCGATGTTTTCAATCTTCATGTCTTCATTTTAGCATGCCGATATCTATGAGACTTCTCTATAAGCTTTCCTTAACTTCTCGATAAGTCATTCTGGAGTTCTCAAATGACTTCTCTATAAGACTTAATCTGTGACTTGTAGATTTTTTGACTTATAATTTTTTTCCTAAAACAGATTTATTCAACTCCAAGCTTCTTCACACTTTGTCTAAGGCATGATCTTCATGATCTTCTTCCAGAGTTTCTTCTTAGGCTTGAGACTATTTACAGAAAAATACTCCAGTCTAATTAATTTACCCTTTTACAGACTTAAGTGATACAATAAAATGCAAACTTAGATTATCATACAACTTACTTAGGGCTATCAATTCGACTTAGTCTTGTTATAGTACAGGAATGTCTTGCACAACAACAGTTAAGCACACTCGCGGTAACATAAAATATCTCATCCTGATAGCTCATAACATCGCCGTCTTTCTATTTCGATAATTCACTGATATACTACTCCAGTGATTGCTAGAAGCCTGATATGCATTACTGTTCAACTTTACTCTGGATCCCAAAGTCTCTACTTTATCGTCTTGAATGATTCGCATCTACAATTAAAAGATGCAACCTTTATTGTCTAAACAATAATTACTCGACGAACTGCTCGTCAAAACTCTATTCTCTACCCAAATGATGACCAATTACATAGAGCTTGCGCTCTTGTTTGAGGACAATCCTCAAGTTCCTCTGCCAGTCAAGGATGTTTGTTCCTGTCACCTTGACCTTCTCAAGGACTGATCGCACAGAGAAGCTGTTTGAATTATTTTCATTTGATATTTATAATGTTTAAAATGCATAAGATAAATTAGTCTACATATGATTATTAAATTATGTTCAAGTGATTAATCATATATATTCAAAATATATATCTCCCACTATTTTTATCAAATTAATAGCCCTAACTATTAATTCGAAAAGGATATCTTCTGTATACTTTCTAGTGAGCCAAGATCTATATTTTATCATATCTTAGGTCATCTTTGGCTTTTCTCCCAAAATAAGATTATTTAGATAGACAACGTTTGTCAATTATATCAACTATATAACTCTTGGATAGTTTAGTGGAACAACATTTATTCATATTTATCCAATAAATCTCACCAAACTCTATGCCTCTAAGTTCACAATCCTATTGTGGTAACTTAGTTAAGTCTAACCCAAAAGTCTAAAAAGTATCATATTGTGACGCCCCCAAATCCGGGTTCAGAAGATTTGGTCGTCATGATGAAACCTCAATCCAAAATAACCAGTTTAATCGATAAACAAATGCCAACAGTTGAATTATAGCATCTGCGACCCCAAACTACACCAAGATCTTTTCAGGCTACAATTACTAAAAACAAGATATCCAATTTCAATAAATAATTTTTTCACTTCTTTTAAAACATCTTTTTCAACAAATTATAGACTCCAAACTAAACCTGATAGTATAACTTCGAAAGGAAGTGTACTAGGCCCAAATATAATAACTCAACTAATATACACACAAACAACTTTGAAAGAAATAGAACTTACACTAGTTCCGTAAATCCTGGACCAACCACCTTCCAAAAGTTTCTTCCCTTGCTTTTCATGAATTACGCAGTTAAACAACGCAAGCTAATCCTCACTGGAAGGTTAAATTTAAACGGGCAAGTAGGAGTGAAAGAAAGGCTTAACAAGTTCAGTATAACATATATATGGTCTTTTGATGTAAAAACCCCTATATGCAATGAAGCAGAACATTTAAAATTACAATTGTTGAATTAGAAAATTTGTTAAAGAAAGTTCATTAAATATATTCAAAACTCTTTCGATGTTTTTGAGAGAAAATATTTCAGCAATACTGTGAATCTCGACGAGAATAAAACTCGTAAAATAGTGTTTACATGAATATCGTAAACAACAATACGGAACAGTGATTATGATGATAAAGAACGAACAACAGATAATCAATGATATCTGAATAATAACTGAAGCTAACAGTAATTATAAAACAGTAAGCAATAAGTTTTATATTGGGAATCACAACATTCCGGCGGATGCACTATCACATGTTAATCAGCCACTGTGATGGAGATGGATCATGATTCGTAGAATTTATGTCCTAAACACGTGTACTGAAATAAAAGCTACATATCAGCCACAATGTTACGACCGGTATTTTTAAATCTTATATATATATATATAATTGTGTG
The DNA here is from genome assembly GCF_009905375.1 of Apium graveolens. Classification (NCBI taxonomy): domain Eukaryota; kingdom Viridiplantae; phylum Streptophyta; class Magnoliopsida; order Apiales; family Apiaceae; genus Apium; species Apium graveolens. The sequence goes on from NC_133655.1 coordinate 164,786,386, forward strand.
TATATAATTGAGATTTAAATTGTGTGGAATTATAAATGTGGGTGATCTATATGTTGAGTGCCTATAAATATAGTGTTTAATGTATTAGTTTATATAAAAAAATTTGAAAGGAAAATATTATTATTTAGTTTTTTAAATGATAATCAAAAGTATTTCATTCTATATGAAAAATGGATTTTTAAAAATCTTTTAACAACAAATTTTCAAATCTTATATCATTAAATTTCTAAAATCATAAGCTATTTTATAATATATATTTTGTGATTTATGGAAGTGCATTTATATTTATAGAAATTATTTAATATAGATTAGTTGATTTTTAATTTGCAAATTACTTAGTTGCCCATGCATGCATTTTACTCCCAACACAAAATAAGGGCAAATTTGGAAATTCCAACCCCACTAACTACTACTTCACTAGCCAAGTTACTTCTTTATCCTTGAATGCAAAATGACACAAGCTTGCTTGATGGTTACTTTTGTCAATTCTCAATTCCACTCACATCTTATTCAAATCAAAACCATAAAACTAAGGAAAATTTGTCATAATTCTCACCTCACTCTCACTTCACTCCACTCTCACCTCCCTTCTCCCTCTCTCGGCCCTCTCTCTCGGCCTATCACGGCCGAAGCCCCCACCCCCATTCTCCTTCATTTTCATTCAAACATACACCCTCCATTTAAGTAATCTCACTTCCCATATATTGTTCATTTATAATCAAAAGAGTTTATGATGAAAACCCTATGTTTTGATCTTGCATGGTAGTGTTTTGTTAAACTCAAAGTGAACACCCTTGATTCTTGTGAATCTAAGGCTTTCACCATGAGATATATTATCATGGGGTTGAAAATGGATATATATGAGTGTGTCACACTTATGCAAATGTTGTTTTCATCCTAATCCATTCGGCCATGACTTGTTAGGAGCCGAATGGATGGTGTTCTTATTGCTTTGATTGATTTTTGTATGTTTATGTGATAATAACATGGATTTGGGAATAAAAACTTGATAAAACTCTTTGTATGCTAAGTGATCATATTAGTTATGGTTAATTATAGGCTTGCATGGTGATTTTATGATGAAATTCTTATGGAAACCATAGTGTTTTTGGCTTGTAAGGTCGAAAGCATGCATGCATAGGTTCAACTCATGATTTTCGAAAGTTCTTGATCATTTGGATTGATTTTTGTTAATGAACTCTAATTTCAGTTGAGTTAAGATATTGATTATGATTTGTGCTCCTTGTTATGTGATTTTGATTCGTATATATATGGAGGATTTAAGTTGTTATTTTCGAAATTGTGATGACTTGTAATTAGTGTATTGTTTTAACTCTTGTTTTGCTATATTGCACCTTAGGTAAGGATGATCTCCACCAATCCAATATTGGGTGTGGCAGTGTTAGTTCAGTAGGTTACCTTGGTTAAGGTTTAGTTTGGATTTTGGTTGATGTTTGGTTTGGTTTGTCAAGTGGGAAACATTGTGGAAAGGGGTACATTAGATTCTGCAGATTTTCAGTTTGGTATCATGAGGTTTAGGGCGAGATTTGACCTTGTAATTGTAATTCACTTTGAGGCCCAAGTCACCAGAAGCTAGTACTAGGGTATACTTCAGATTTTAGGTGTTTTTTAGAGGTTTGTAGGTTGTTTGATTAGGTGCACGAGTGAAAACACTAAATCTATCCAGCAGGGGAGAATTTTACCGCAACCTAGAAATAGGGAGTTTTGACCATGTCATGGGTAGGCTCTTACTAGTCCTTGGTTGACCCTAGTTATAGGGAGTGTCATAGGTGTTTTTCCCACCATAGTTCATAGGAATTGCGTTAGAATCATGTGTCACAAGTTAGTGCAAATCAGGACATTTTTCTGTCCAGAAAACAAGGGAACCTTGGACTTTAAGCTTAGGCCTAGGGAGGCCCAAGCTAGGCCTTTGAGTCACACCAAGATTGGGAGTTGCCTTATGATCATAAGAGTCTAGTGTAGAATTTTGGGAGGTTAACTTGAGGTGTAAGGGTGTCAACTACACTCAAGAAACCATTGATGTCATCCTGAAATCACTATAATGAGCACATTCACTTATCGCGTAGTTTTAGAGCACTTATGAGTGAGGCCTAGGTTGACCATCATAGTTGTAAGATAGTATAAGGTCAGTAGAGTGTAAGGACTAAGTCAGGGTCAATAGGAACTTGATGGTTTAGAAAAGGCACTTTGAGTTATGAGATCAATATTGGGAGTTTTGACTAGTTTAGCACAACTAAGTGACTTAAGTAAGTGGAGTGAGATCATCCAAGATTAGTGATGCAATATAGTGTGTTGATATATTATTATGTACTTAAATATGTTATGTGAGCATATGTGGCTATGTGAACTATTATGCTTATAAGGTAATTGTAAGCATGTATGTGTATATAGGCCTAAGTGCCAAGGTGCTTAATTTCGGTTTATAATTAGGTTGAGTTAGTGAGAATATATTATAATGAGGTTATTATTATTTTGTGTAGGCTCACGAGACGAGGGTAAACTTTCCATTAAAGTCGAGTAGTGCTCCCAGTTGCTCCTACCTGCCAGTCAAGTCAAGCCTTTCTCAAGGCAAGTGTTTCAACCTACCATTTTTTTGTTTACACTGCAAGTATGTGTTCACCCAGCTTTTATATATGATGCGAGTAGTCTAATTCACCTTGATATACATGTATACATGATCCAAGTGGTGTCAAATCTACCTTCCGTATTATATGTGAGTAATTCAAAAGTCATACCATGCTAGTATACCAAAGTAATTGTGATGTTGAACCCTGTATGAGTTATATTCAGTAACCTTATCTTAACACCTAAAAGTCAGTTATTCCTTAAAGTTGTTTATGATTGCTTGTTAACTCTATTCTTATCCCTAAAATATGGTACCCTGTTATACTTTGAACTGATGCTTACTTTCTTTATATTTTAATACCTATGTCTTATCTGGAACCACTACATTGAACCTAGTTTGACTTAGTTCCTTTATGCTATTCAATAACCCCATTGAATCTCATTATTAAACCCCTTGTGGTAAAAAACTTTACAAATCCATTTGATAAGGTATCAGCCTAGTTGATCATGGCCTTAAAGTTTATTGAACCTATCCCATGTGCTTCAAAGTTGATCTAGAACCCTTGATAAGATGTTCACTGTTTAAGAATTTAACCGTCGCTTGGCATCAACTTTTATAATAAAAACTTAAAAAGTAGATCTCAGTTCCAAAGGGGGACGAATGTTTTCTTAAAATAGTGGACCTGGACTGAGACGCAAGTCATTTCCGCTTTTAAATTATAGGCTTAAAGGTTGCCTAGGGATCCCATTAATGTTCTAGAACCCAGCGAGGTTCAGGATTACTTCGCGGCTGATCACCGGCTGTAATCCGTAGCGTCATAAAATGGTCTTGAAAAAGAAATGGTTTTTAATTGTTTTGTTATAAATAAAAGATGCCATCACCCTGAAAGTTTATCTCTTGTTACTATATCATTGAATCTTTCATTTCCATTGTTATTATTCTTGTTGATGTATGTTATAGCGCTTGCTGAGCATTTGGCTCACTACTTGCTTTCACCCTGATATTTCAGCTAGCAGATATGGTTAGATTCAAGCAGATAGCATGTAAGACTTGTGATGCCGATTCATATGTTTGAGCTCAGGTAGATTAGTGATCTTTTGTGTGAGGACTCGATTTTGAAATCAGTTTGTAATAGTTAATAGTATTGGGCTGTTCCAAACCCTAAACTATAAGATCTTGGATTCAGTGTATTTATTTCCTTTTGTTAACTATTGTAATTATTAGTACAGTGTCTTTTGTTAAAATTTGGGGTGTGACACACAACCGGTATGTACTTAAATAAAAAGGCACATTTTGGCCAAGGACAAAATTGTATTAAACATATTTCAATTAGTACAAAGCCCTAATGTTGGACCGTCCTCCCGGGTCACTTACGCATCATCCAATGAAAATATTTTTCTTTCATAAAGGAATCGAATCAATCGATATCCTATCGTAATCAGCTCCCCATTTTTTATGGTCTGGAGTAATCTCAACAACTAATGGCGAGATAACTAGTAAGATTAGTTATTCGCTAAATATCAATATCAAGTTCTACTGTATAAAGTGAAATGGAATAACATAGTTATTCACTATCTATAAAAATTGAATTATGTTCTAGCAGAACAATTTCTAGAATAACATGATTTCAATCATCCAATGATTACATGCATGAAATTTCTTCCAAAATCTTTATAAAACAGTTTAATCTAAATATATAAACATTTAATTATTCTGGAAGTAGAATAACATATGAAAACTTGCATAATCATAAATAAGCAGTTTGATAAGTAAAACATTAAACTATTCTGTAATTAGAATAATATAGTAATACTTGCCTTTAGTTTTTAGTAGTTAAGCACAATCACAGTAACACAAAATATCGCATTCTGACAGCTCATGACATAATCATCTTCCTATTTTGATAATTCACTGATATGCTGCTCCAGCGATTGCTAGAAGCCTGATATGCATTACTGTTCAACTTTACTCTGGATCCCAAAGTCTCATCTTGATCGTCTTGAATGATTCACATCTATAATTAAAAGATACAACCTTAATTATCTACACGATAATTACTCGACGAATTGCGCGTTAAAACTCTATCATCTACCCAAATGATAAATCACATATAAAGAAAACAGTCACACACAAGACTCTTGACCCACATACGCACGTAGACATGTTTCAATGATATGTACACTGATAATTTATTTATATAACAAACTCACGTATATCCAACAAATAGATAGAAAATCTACCGAAAATTCGGCAGCATTTCCTATATTTATCGAACTATCCATCTGTTTCCAATCTCAATCAACAATCAAATATATTGTAAAAAATCAGCCTTGACTTGTTGTAAACATATAAGAAAATCCGCCTTGACTTGTAGTAAACACATATCACATAATTCATATAATACATGACTCAATTCATCAAAATATTCGACTCGGTATGTTTAAAACTAAAATCCCGTTGAAATACCACTTTTCGATAAATACGCGAGTCAGGACTAACTTGCAAAACAAGCGAACTTTCGAAATAAAAGGATTTATGTCTCGAAAGTATTTTTAATATAAGCAGAATATTTTTATGAGTCTAGACGCGTTCGTTTCATATTAAACGGATGAACGGTCTATTTTCTACGAATAAAGTAAGAATAATTTAATTAAAATAATATTAATTGAATATTCAACCCCAATATATATTTTAAAGAACTCAAAATAATCCTAAAATATTATTTGGCTTACTTATAGATAATTACACTTCATTCAACTATTTATAAGTAAAATTAATTAATTAAATTAATAATTAAATAAGTAAATGAATAAATAATTAATCAAAATAAATTATAAATAATTAAATCAAATTATGATTTTCAAAAATAATAAAAGATAATAATTTGAAATTAAAATAGATATTTTACAAAAAAAATCGAAATAACGTCTTTGTAAAACGGATTTTTCCCCGGGGTCAGAACCCCTCAAAATCAATCCCGACTATACTCTAATACAATTAATAAATTTAAACACATAATAATTTATATTTGTACGTATAAACACGCCAAAAACGAAAAACGCGACCAAAAGCGACTTCTACAACAACTTCTAAAAGTTATGAAATAAATATATAAACACTAACATGCTATAATATACTCAAGTACAAAAGCGGAATTTCGAAATCGTTACCCAAAATAAATTCTGATCACCCCTAGAGATTATCTGATGTCTGGACAATATCTCCAGAAAAATCCGAAATTCAGAGCATAGACATACACACGCCAAAATGCCATGTGGAGTAATCAACACCGTTAGACTCCTTTTTCTACGCCCCGAAAATAAATTAAAATAGAAAAATGCCACGAAAAATTTCTTCTCAAAATCTCGCAATATATATACATATGCGTAGATATCGAAGCGCTGATCATTTTTATATATAACAATTGAAATCAGACGAACGATTTGGAAGATATGAATTTTTGAAGTAGAAAATATATAAACAGATGAGAGACAGTGAGAAACAGAAGAGAGGTAAAGGAAAGGGAAGGGCTGTGGGGAAAAAAGAAAATGGGGAGAGGAGGGGTATGCGCGCGGGGGGGTGGGGGGTGGGTGGGTAGGTTAGTTTTATTACACGTTTTGTTGTTTTTTCCTTTTCTTTTAACTAAAATCAATTCAAATCAATTAGCCCAAACCTAATAATTAACGGGGAATAATATTTAATGAAATAAATATAAAATTTATACCAAAATTTTCCAAAAATATGAATATTCCAAAAATGTGAATATAATTATTTGAAAGTCCCACGATTTTATAAAAAATGAAAATACAATTTTTGTGGGGTTTGACGTCTCGGTAGGGGCCCGATCAGATAATTTTTATGAAATCGAAATACTTTATAAACTAATAGTAAACCCCAAAATCACATATAATATATGTAAACGCACGCAAAACGAGATAAAACAAGTACCTCGATAAAAACGCACTTTAACATGCGTCCAAATTGCGGGTAATTTCATACAAATGCATTTTAAACACGTAATGAGTATCCGAAAAATACTCTGGTCTTTACAGGACCACATAAAAATCAACTGAATGTTAAATAATGGCCAAACATATTTTAAATAATATTAAATATATTATTATTCATTTAACATGTAACAAAATAGCTTTAAACTATTATTTTTAAATATTTTCAAACCTCACCCTATACCTAGGTGAACACGGTAAAAATACCAAATAATATTTTTGACACAAATAAAATATTGAGACGAGTAAAATATCTACTCAATCCCTAAGACTCGAAAACACACTCAATTTTCCGATTTCGATAAAATAATCGACTTTCAAATAAAATTTTAAATTGTAAAAGTAATTAAATACGTTAACAATAATAACAGGGATTGGGACCAACTACCAGTTAGAATATTACCATTTAATGAAACGAACACGTCAAACGGGAATAAAATATCCACAATTTTATTCCTTCTAAATCAGAAAATCACATAAACATATTCAATGAATAATAATATTAATTGTTGAAAATCCGGGATATCACACATATATTTCAACACATCGTCGCACGATAAATGGGAGTACTTCGCTCTGGCGAACCCACTCTTTATTGATCTATGGGTTAACGTATTGGACATATTGGAAGGCATCTGAACAACTTAATATAAGCATTAGGGTTTTGTTAGTATTAAAACGATCATGATCCCATCATAAAGAGATTCCCAATTTTTCATTGAATAAAATACTTCAAATCAATACTCGTCAATGGTTTGATTTCCAGGTAGTGAGGGAGTCACATCGGTCTCGCTTAAAACCCACAACCTTATAAGTTCAATGTACACGTTTTTGACAAAATCACCCCATGTTGGAAATAAAGCAGATTCGTATTATATTCCGTGTTTCATGAGCACGAGAATCTCATAATTGTTTGTTAATTTTAAAATCTTGAGTCATTACAGATTTTGTCTTGTTTAGCAGGAATGGCACGGGTGACGTATCTAATACATACATTCATGCATAATTAATCTTAAAGCATGCATCATTAATTATTCTATACATACATTCATACATCAATATGTAAAGTACGGTATGTAAACGTGCTTGGTTATGGCCTTTATCCTATGTAATCCTTTCAAGCTAATGAAAGGATCTAGATCAATCTATGGTGAAAAATATAAATACAATTACAAGTCTTCATTCTTCTTGTCTCGATTGTTGCTCCTCCTCTTGGATCACCCTTCTAGCAGTACATTACATTAAAATAACCTATACTAATGTACTTACATAAGAAAACTCGAGTTACAGTCGAGGTTAAATAGTTACAAGAATAATGAAAATGACATGCAAGTCGTATTTCTAAAACAAAAACAATAAACTTTAACCTAAGGTCTTAAGGCCATAACCAACACCATGATCAAGTAAACAAATAAAGAACTTGAAAAAATATAGTGGGGATCCGGGGGTGGCAGCCCCCCGGGCGGGGGTTTGGGGGCGGCAGCCCCCGTGCGGGGTCCGGGGCGGCATCCCCCGTGCGGGGTCCAGGGGCAGCAGCCCCAGGCTGGGGTCGAGCTACAGATTATGTCAATACACCATCTGGCCAACAGTTTATATCACTATATATGAACCAGACATCAAGCATAAGATACAAGTTGCATACTGATCAGTCATGGAAAAATATAACGTGCTGGTATCAACATATACATATACATCAAGTGAATATATAGAAAACTTTATATAACAGTTTGATCATTAATCAACATAACAACATGCATATCAAATCTCACACATAAACAGTATCAATATACATACATGGCAGATCTGATTCATGCTTAATATATTAAAAAACTGTCAAAATAAGTAACCAAATCATCCCATCACCATGTATCTAATACATGTGCCTGTGTTTTGACTTTAGTATCACCATACTTATGAATAATAAGATATGATCATCAGTCAACAAACACACTAGTCTCAATATTTTTATTATCGTCCCTTAACAATAATACTTGACTAGGGACCTTTAGGAATATCAATACTATTCTCATAATCTCTTTTCTAAGTCACGTACTTTATTAATCTAACATTTTATCACAGAAAATAAAGAAATAATAAATTACTAAAGAATGATCCATATCATCATAATTAATAATCCAAATATCTCATTACATAAACTTAATAATGTTATCTCTAGGGCACACACACTAACATATTTACCATATGTCGGATACTTTTATTTGCGAGTCTTCTGGTATGTTAGGTCCATAATCAACTATAGTGGGGAGGGGGTGAATACAGTTTATACAAATAATTCAATAAAGCTTCAAATAGAATCAGCAGTTCTTATATTAACAGATAAAAACTGATTACAAATGTACTCTCTCAAAAGGATGAACAAGTATCCTTGAGAGCTGCTTGTTTATGCGAATGATATAATAATGTTCGCAGTGCTTATATCATGAATCTAATATGTGCTTTATATAAAGCACAGTTACACAATCATTAAGAAATCCTATTCCATTACAATAAGGAAACCTGTTACATATCCATGTATGATTGTTTCTCAGATAAAGTTCTTCACCGCCTAGAATTCCTACTTTCCTTTTCCTCTTTGAATATCTACTGAAGTGACAAATACTGATGACATCATCTGTTGATCATCAAGTACTGGTATAAGTATTGATGACGTCACTCTTCAGTAAATGCTGATATAAGTCCTGATAAGAACTTCTGATAGTTTCTGTCCAGATTAAAGGGTTTCGAGCACATAAACGCAATGGAAACAGTACTTAAAAATATGAAAAACCAGAATTTTTGAAACCCACCGCAGGATCCATGCGAAAAACAAATATTTAATTCATAGATCAGATTGTTTATCTTAAGAATCTTTACAAATTGGTTGAATAATGAAGATCCTAAGATTGTTCAATCACCATGTATCCCGCTCTCGCGATTTACGCTCTATCGGTATCCACACGAATGCTTGAACTCAAAGATTTGATGTGTACTAGCATAAACTCGTTTCTTCTTGCTCTCTCCATCTTCTCTCTTGGTGGCTAGGGTTTTTGGTAAAAGTTTTGCACATAAAATCAGCCACACAAGAGATATTATATAGATAAGAGAAAAAGAATTATAACTCTTAACTAACTAGGAGTTATTATTAATTCAAAATTCCTATTTATATAATAATTAAGTCAAAGTTGATTGTTTAACAACTAAATTTAATAATTGATATTAGTAAATTCGAATATCATTATTTATCTAATTAATTAAGTCATAGTTAATTAATATTATAAATAATTTGAACTACTTTAATTTAATTTAAGTCCAATTTAAATTAAATAATTCTTCAAGCATTCTTTGTTTTTGACCCTATAGGTTATTATTACGTTGGCAACGAATTTTAAATCTAATATAAAATCGTAAACACTGAGCGGCATCTAGTAATACATCATTGCTACCCAAGTAATAATAATTGAATCGGTGATCGATTAAACCTTTCTTGAATAATGTACAATGTAATATAACCGCTTTAACCAAAAATTATAGATTAAACTAGAGGCATGTAATATGTCATCCTCATCATAGTTAATCCAAGTTTCCTTGATCAAAGAGTAGACTATCATATCAAATCAACATTTGAGTGTGGCCACGCATTTCATAGTCTAGCTCGCACAAGAGGCCAATAATATCCCTCCTAAAATAGGACGTTTAATTACCATCTAGATTATTCATATTTATCATACGACTCATAATATACCCAATGTCCACTTTTATCATTATCACTGTGAGAATTACTTATGACATAAGAGACATGTAGAATCTCACATCGGGTCTGTCCAGCACCATTTACAGTTATATATGCCTGTGTTTTTGACTTTAGTATCAATATACCTATGATCAATGAGATGTGATCATCAGTCAATGTTATTCCCTAACAATACAACAAGAATTAAAGAAGGGGGGTTGAATGTAATTCTGGCTACTTTATCATATTTTAAAACAATTCTAACTTAATATATATAACAGTGTTTGATTTAGCTAAAGTGCTGAATAGAAAGACAATTGAAATCAAAACACTAAGTAATAAAACACAAGGTTTAAAAATTTCTGGTAGATTTGAATGTATCGACCAGATATATATATTAGTTTGAGAACTCTGTGAAGCTAAAATGTCTCACAACTACTTTACAAGTAGAACAAACAAACTACAGAGAGATTCTTGACAAGTACAGCTTTTTCTATCTCCCTTCAAATGTGTTTTCTTAATTGAGTTTTTCCCTACTAGCTACACTTGGTTTATATATCACCAAGTTTACATGACAATAATACAAGATAATAAAATAAAACATATCAATTCTAACTCCATGCTACTTCACTACTTTATTCCAGCATCTTTGAATAACTTCACAATTGCATGGAAATGGTAATGCTTCTTTGTTCTCAAATTCCTGCTTAACAGGCTGCCACATTACTTTTTCAAACACCCAACACATGTGACTTTGTTGTCACTGTCAATAGATATTTGAATTTGATCATCTGTCGGGTACATGCTTGTCATCCGTCGGATAGCTTGTTGATCATCCGTCGGAGAGCTTGTTTAAAATCTGTCGGGTAGCTTGTTGATCATCCGTCGGGTATCCTTGTTGATCATCCGTCGGGAGCCTTTTATGTCACTTGACTCTACTTCATTTATACAGAATTACAAGACATCTTATATTTACAATTAGTCATCCTATTCTGCATATCCACTAGTAGTCAACATGACTCATATACTCCTACAGAATTTACACAATATTGTTTGCAGAAATGTGCTACAGATCTTATTATTACATAAGCTACTCACTCGATGGATGTTAATCTGTCATCCGTCGGGACTGTAAAGTTTATCTGTCGGGACTATATTGGATCATCCGTCGAGTGCTACAAAATTCACTAAGTTAAATCTATCAAGGTGTTTTGTTTAGTTTATCATCAAGTTCACAACATATTCCTAACAATCTCCCCCAATTTATGTCTACTAGAATTGTAACCATAAATTAAGAGAAACTTGATGATAACAAAACACCCTAAAAATATAGATTGAAAAGTAGTAGATAGAACTGATAAGTGCTACAAAATTTATTGAAAATTGAACAAAGCAGTTTGTACAAAGAATTCTCACAATCAATTTTCAAGTTGCTCCTTTAGTCTGAGCAGATAAATCTATCTCCTTGATTGTCTGAATTTCTTCCCAAGCCTCCTATTATTTTACTCTATTTGATTATGGAGTTGTCTTTGGAATTCAAGTTCATCAGCTTCTGAGAGATCTAGCAATTCTTGCATTTCCAGTAGAGTCTTATTGCTAGAGATACTCAACTGGTCCTCCAATCTGAAGAATCTTCTAACTCCCTTATCATCCCTGAATTTCATCAGCCAATAAGGCCTCAAATGGACTCTCTTTCCTGTAAAGGGAATTGATAGAGTTTTTGGAAGTGCATCGTTGACTTTATTACTCCTTAGCTCTTCTATCCTTTTTAAGACCAGTTTCCTTGTAGTTACATTAAAACCAAAGTTCTTCTTGAAGGATGAAAAGACTTTTATCAGAACAGATTGGCTTTCTTGAAGAATCCTGTGAAGTGGCCATGTTTTCCCTCCCTTATATTTGAATACCATCCTTTCAGGAAGATGTTTGTGAGCATCAATCCCTCTTACTTCTTCTAATTCATCTAAGTAGAGGTTTATATCAGAGAATTCCTTGATGTCACAGATGTATAAAAGATCTCCCTTATTGACTGTAGATTGAGATTTGGTTTGGGTCTTGGATATAAGAATCACATGCTTCACTTTCTTGATTGCTCTAGTATTTTTCTTCTTTAGCTTGTTGAAGATAGGAAAATTCAGCTCAGGAATTGGCAAACTATCCCATTCTATTGGCTCATCATTTGGAATTATAGTTTCGCCATAAATGTTCCTAGTTGGATCCACCACCTTGAATTCTTCATGTACCACTGGTGGCTTGGATGGCTGACTTGTAGATGTAGACTATTTTGGAAAGTAATCTTCCATTTCCTCATCACTCAAGTCCAATTTTCTTTTAGGGAGAAGCTTGTATCTGAATCTTCTTTTCTGTTGTGGTGCATCTTGTACTTTCTGATCTTGAGGTTCAACAATTACAGATGGTTGTGCAGAAATCTCTGTTGTAATCTTCACAGCTTGAAGTTTGTCCAAGATAACAGCTTGCTCCTTCTTTTCTTTGAGCTTCTTAGCATCTAAGGCAGCCTGCTTCTTTTCTTTCCTGATTCTTTCCTTCTCTTCCTTTCTAGCTTCTACAAACAGAGGGTGTCCATCCACCACATAAATTTCTTTACCATTTTTGTAGATTTTGACAATTCTTCTTTTAAGTGTTGAATCAGTAGGATCTTTAAAAAATGCAATTGACCTAGCCAACAGCTTCTTCTCATCTGGCCTAGGTGTCTAAAACACATTATCCATAGGATTTTTATCTGAGAGCTTTGAATAGTTTCTTTTAGGTTTCAGGACTAGATTTGCCTTTGGAGATTTGATGCAAGAAGTTTGACCCTTTTCCAGATAATTCAAACTCATCTCATCTACATAAATCTGCTTGACTTGAGAATGATGATTAAAGATTTTGTCTGGTTTCTGAATTGGCCCAAATTTTTGTTGAATTTCTGCATCTATTTTTCTCCATTCATCATTTAACTCCTTCTCAACAGCTGCAACATCAAACATCTTGGGAATTATCTTTGACTCAAGCTTAGCAGCTGCTATTTGGATCAGATCAATGTTGTCCAATACTAGTGGCTTTGGCAGAGTAATATCTGGAACAATTACCTGGATGATTTGTACATTTACCACATGCTACCCCTCACTAGTTGGCTCTGCTTGACTGACTTGAATTACTGATTCCTCCCCTTTTTTGTTATCATCAAGTAGAGTGGAGGTAGAAGATTGTGCAGCCACCAGCTTTTGCAGCAATCGAGTTTGTTGTGCTTGATGAAGATATATAGATGTTAGAGAGGCTTCTATTGCAGTCAAACTTGAATCCAGGGAATTCACCTTAGTGGCAAGATCAGAATTCTTCCGTAGCTGTCTTTTGATGTCAAGCATTATTGCATCTGGAAGTTTAGCATCCAATATTTCAGAGATATCCTTATTGACTTGATCAATCTCAGTTTTGAGAGAAGTGATATCCTAATTGTGTTGAAGACCCTGGATTTGATACAATTGTAGAGATGAGATGTGCCTGTAAGAGCTTCCTGGTGCTAGCATTTGTTGTGGATTGAAGAGCATTATGTGTTTCTTGGATTTGATGGATGAGAGTGGTTTTGAAATATTGAATATCACACTCTTTGGAGAATTCCCATGATGGTAGGCCAGATCTAGAGCTGGTGCCTGCTTCTCCCCTATGTCCATGAGCTCTTCACTATCATCACCATCATCCCCAAAGAAATCTACAGATTCACCAGTACCATACTCAACCTCATCATCAGCTCTAGGTGGCATGGCTTTGATGGCATCCTTTGCTCTTTGCATAGATCGAGTGGTATGCACTAAGTTGAGCATCTTTTCAGCCTCCTCATTGCCATGTCCAGCTAGAGTTTGTTAAGCTGGAACATGATGAGTAAATGTCTCAGCATCCAGGGAGATAGATTCTATGACAGCTTAATATTCTTGCTGAAATAGTTTCTTCCTTTCTGCATCACTGACATTCATTGACTCACTAGCAATGGTGTCCAACCATGTGTCTCCAGTACCTGTATTTCTCTCATGTTATCTCCTTTGTTGTATCAAGGGCTCCCCTTGGCTTCCCACCCTAACACCTTTACCTTCACCATCTAAGGTGGGACTCCCCTCACTTACTTTTGCCAGTCCTGAAGAAATGGACTGCATAGGTTCACTCATTTTCTCTCCTTTTTCCTGGGAGCAACCCAGCCTCTTACTCAATTCACTCCCTGCCCTCAGTCCTAAGAGTGATTGTACTACTAAGTCATCTGTACTTGTGACAATTGTAGGCATTTGAAGTTGTGTAGAGACTCCCGATGGATGAGGAATATTCATCAGGATAGTAGTTTGGCTAGCCGACGGATGACTGCTATTAGGCACATCCGTCGGGATAAAATCACTACTTGACGAATGAATAATGTCCACCGGGATAGAAGAAATGAATGAGTTTAGAGCGGAGACTATTGTAGACTCTGTGCAGATTGATGAAAATTTGGGCATTGATGTCTCAATAGACTCAGAAAGAATTGGCAAGTGAGCCAACAAATCATCTAAAAGATGATGCTCACATGCATAGATTTTGGGCTTCTCCAAAAAAGTTAAAGATGGAGAATTTGGAAGTGATGTATTAATCATGTCAACATCCAGTGAGTGTGTGGGTGAATTTGGTGTTTCAGGTGCTTCAATAATTAAAGATTTTGGATGTGACTCCACATTTATTGGAGCCACATCAATCTGACTTTGGGATGGTGCAGTGACTGGGTCTTTGGCTCTAGTTTGCACTGTGTGTGTTCCCTGGGCATCCCCAAGGGCTTTTGATCTTTTTTTTCTAGCATAAGTTTATGGTGAACTTATGTCCCTAACCCTCTTGGCCTGTTCTCCTGGTTGGGAGCTTGTTTCAATTGTAACATCCTTTTGGGAGGATGAAACTAGAATTGAGCTTATTTCCTTACTAACAACCACAGTTTATTGGGAAACTGTGGTATGGCTAGGCTTAGGTACATTAATCTCACCATCCTTATCCTTAGGGTTTCTTTGATTTTCACCATGTCCTTTACCATGCTCACTCTCCATCACACTCCCCTCTTTGTGTTTAATGGTTTTTACAACTGATTTCTTTTGAGATAAACCAGAGGGGGCTTTCTTAGCTTTGGATTTTGAAATTTTTGTTTTGGTAGCTTGGGTAGGCATCTGTTGGGTCATTGACACAGATGTCATAGCTACACTTGAAGGCAAAGAAATGTGTGAGGTTGGAATAGTGGAGATAGTGGTGGTTACCTCACTTACCTGGGGTCCCCCTATGATTGGGAAGTAGTAGAGGGGCACCTCTTTGTGGTTACTTTGCCCTGTTGAGATCAGCAATGACTCTCCTTTCTTGAACCCAACAATTCAGCTTGTTGGTTGGGTTCTCAACAACAATATTCTCAATAAGATGGTTAGCAAGCATCATAAAGAATATAGCATAATAGACACTTTTACCTCTCTTATTAAGTTCTCCTAACTTATAACCAAACTTAACCATGATGATGTCACTGAGATTAAAGTATTTATCAGTAACTAGCATATAAAGCATGTTAAGCATGGAAATATTAACATAATCAAAATCGCTAATTTTACCAGAAAATACTTTGGTTACCATATCACACAAATAGGTCCATTCCTTTCTAAGACCTAGCCTCTTAATTTCACTTAACTTAAAAGTAGAAAGTGCACAACCCATAGAATTTAGCATGTTAACTATATCAGTATCTGTGTGTGGAACAGTAGCAGTGTTATCCGGAATTCTAAAGCATGCATTGATAATGTCACTATTAATGCAAAACTGCTTACCTTGAATTGTAAAAGTTATGGTTTTGTCAGATGAGTTGTACACGGAAGTTGTCCATATCTCCTCCACAACTTCACAATAGATTGTGGGTGATTCCAGCATAGCATAACTGAGTTTACAGCTCTTCACAAAGTCCATCATCTTGTGAAAGTCTCCAGACTGTGGACTCCCCTTATTCACAAGAGCTACAAAGTTGTTCTTTTTATAGATATATCTAGATTGAGACATGATTTTGACTACTGGTGCCATTGTTAGAAAATGATAAATTTGCATAGAGAATATTTGCTTTGGAGAAGAAGAGGAGTTAGAGCAATTTATTTAAGAATGATAAAAGAACAGAAAAAAAATTAATTCTGCTTTTATACTATCTCGGAAATAAACTGACAAAAATAATAAAGTGAAGTAAAGTAACCAATCAAAATAGCCCAAAATAGCCGTTTTAAAATAAATAAACTGTAAAAATTCTGTCACTTATCCGTCGTGTTATACTTACAAACTATAAGTATACTCGATGGATAACGTTCAGAGTTTTTAACGGCTAAGATTGAGACAATTCGACGGATGAGGATAAATCAATTATCCATCAGGTCATAAAATAATCCAGAAAAGTAATTGATTTTTATTAACAAATAATATTCCGACGGATGATCAAACTCGATGGATAATGAACATCCGTCGGGATGTAAATTTTGACTTAGCCAAAATTTCATCCATTATAGAAAAATCAATTAAGTTTCTAGCTGCATTAAAACTTGCAAAAATATCTGAAATGATTCAAGAATAATTAAGCATACCTAGCTCACTTTCCAACCTTGAAAAGTTGGATTCATCAAGTGGTTTGGTAAAGATATCTGCAAGCTGCTTTTTACTTGGAACAAAATGAAGTTCCATAGTACCATTCATCATATGTTCCCTAATGAAGTGGTACTTGATGTCTATGCGCTTTGTTCTTGAATGCTGTACTGGATTTTCAGTGATGGCAATTGCATTTGTGTTATCACAGAAAATGGGAATCCTGTCCATTTGTAGACCATAGTCCAGCAATTGGTTTTTCATCCACAAAATCAGTGCACAACAACTACCATCATCAATATATTCAACTTCAGCTGTAGAAGTAGAAACTGAATTTTGCTTTTTACTGAACCAGGACAAAAGCTTGTTCCCTAGAAATTGACAGGTTCTTGTTGTACTTTTTCTATCTATTTTACAACTTGCATAATCTGTATCTGAATAACCAATTAGATCAAAACCAGAATCTCTAGGGGTACCAAATGCCAAGTTTTGGTGTTCCCTTGAGATATCTGAAAATTCTCTTAATAGCTACTAAGTGAGATTCTTTAGGATCAGCCTGAAATCTAGCACAAAGACAAGTAGCAAACATTATATCAGGCCTACTAGCTGTTAAGTACAGAAGTGAGCCAATAATGCCCCTATAGCTTGAAATATCCACAGACTTTTCAGTAGTATTTAATTCAAGTTTAGTTACAGCGGCCATGGGAGTTTTTGCAGATGTGCAATCCATTAGATCAAACTTCTTTAAAAGATCATGAATATATTTAGTTTGACCAATGAATATTCCATCACTAACTTGCGTAACTTGTTAACCAAGAAAGTAAGTTAGTTCTCCCATCATGCTCATTCATACTTACTTTGCATAAATTTGGCCAACTTTTTGCAAATTTTTTCATCTGTAGAGCCAAATATAATATCATCTACATAAATTTAAATAAGTATACTAGAGCCATTAACATTTCTAAAGAATAAAGTTTTATCAACAGTACCTCTTGTGAAGTGATTTTCCAAAAGAAACTTTGATAAAGTGTCATACCAGGCTCTAGGTGCTTGTTTCAGTACAGAAAGTGCTTTCAAGAGATAATACACATATTTTGGAAAATTTGGATCTTCAAAAGCAGGAGGTTGACTGACATAGACTTCCTCCTCCAAATCTCCATTCAGAAAGGCACTTTTGACATCCATTTGATAGACCTTGAAATTGGCATGGGCTGCATAGGTTAAGAAAATTCCGATGGTTTCAAGTCTTGCAACAGGAGCAAAGGTTTCATCAAAATCTATTCCTTCTTGTTAACGTTAGCCCTTAGCAACCAATCTAGCTTTGTCCCTGACCACTATGCCATTTTCATCTATCTTGTTTTTAAATACCCATTTGGTGTTAATTGGATTCTTTCCTTTAGTTTGGGTACCAGCTTCCATACCTTGTTCCTTTCAAATTGGTTTAGCTCCTCCTGCATGGATAAAATCCAATCAGGATCTAACAAAACTTCTTCTACCTTCTTTGGTTCTTCCTTAGAAAGAAAGCTGTTATACATACATTCTTCTTGAGTTGCTCTTCTTGTTTGAACTCTAGAAGATGCATCACCAATGATGAGCTCAAAGGGGTGTTCTTTAGTCCATTTCCTTTATTGAGGTAGATTAGCTCTAGATGAAGAGGCCTCATTATTGTCTTGATGTGTGAATGAGTTTTAATTATGAGAAACTCCCCCTGAGTTTGTGAATCTTTGATTTGAGAAAGGGGAGCTTTCTATAGGTGATCTTTTCTGACTTTCAGCTTCTCTTAATGTTCTGACAGATGATGCACTTTGTGTCCCGACGGATGAAGCATTTTGTAACTTGACAGATATTGAATTATGTGCTTCATTAGTTGTAGACTTTTCTGCATTATCCTTATTCACTATTTCTTGATCACTATCATCATCACTGTCATCACTAACCATCTCCACATTATCAAACTTGAGGCTTTCATGGAAATCTCCATCTTGTAGTCCTTCAATCTTTTTATCATCAAACACAACATGTATTGATTCCATAACAATATTGGTTCTCAGATTTTAGACTCTATATGCTTTTCCCACAGCATATCCAACAAAAATTTCTTCATCTGCTTTAACATCAAACTTTCCATGTTTATCAGTTTGATTCCTTACAATATAACATTTGCAGCCAAAGACATAAAGAAAATTTAGAGTTGGTTTCTTTTTCTTGAACAATTGGTAGGGTGTCATGCACTTTTCTTCATTAACCAAAGAGATATTCTGAGTGTAGCAGGCAGTATTCACAGCTTCAGCCCAAAAATATGTTGGTAACTTTGATTCGTCGAGCATTATCCTTGCAGCTTCAATAAGGGATCTGTTCTTTCTTTCCACTACTCCATTTTGTTGTGGAGTTCTTGTTGCAGAAAACTCATGCATAATCCTATTTTCTTCACAAAATGATCTCATCACAGAATTCTTGAACTCAGTTCCATTGTCACTCCTGATTCTTCTTACTTTAAAATCAGGATGATTGTTGACTTGCCTTATGTGATTGATGATGATTTCACTAGCTTCATTTTTATACTTTAGGAAATATGTCCAAGATAATTTTGAGAAATCATACACAATAACTAGGAAAAATCTTTCCTTGAGATGGACAACACATTGACTGGTCCAAACAAATCCATGTGTAACAATTGCAAAGGTTCTTCAATTGTTGAATCAAGCTTCTTTCTGAATGATGCTTTGATCTGCTTTCCTTTCTAGCAGGCATCACACAATCCATCTTTAGTCAACTCCACTTGAGGAATATCTCTAACCAGTTCTTTCTTGACAAGTTCATTCATGGTCCTGAAGTTTAGATGAGACAGCTTCTTGTGCCAAAGCCAACTTTCATCTTGACTTGTTTTACTGAGAAGACAAGTTACTGATTCTATATTTGATGAGTTGAAATCAGCTAAGTACAGATTTCCTTTTCTCACTCCAGTGAGAACCACTTTGTTGCTCTTTCTGTTTGTCACAACACAGGCTTCTGAATTGAAGGTTATTGAATTGCCCTTATCACAAAGCTGGTTGATACTCAACAAATTATGCTTGAGACCATCCATTAGGGCAACCTCTTCAATGATGACAATGTCTTTTGAAATCAAGCCATATCCCACAGTATAACCCTTGATGTCATCTCCAAAAGTAATACTTGGGCCAGCTCTTTCCTTGAACTCAGTAAGCAGGGTAGAATCTCTAGTCATGTGCCTTGAGCAACCACTATCCAGATACCAAAGATTCTTTATGTTTCCCTGCACACATCAAAATCAAATCAAGTTAATTTTGGTACCCAAGTTTCCTTGGGTCCTACCTTGTTAGCTTTCTTCTTTGGTTTCTTAGGTTTGATCTCATTTGACTTGGGAATTTTTGATTCATACTTAGTCATTTGAGTTGAACCTTTGAAACCAGTCATTAGAACATAATTATCATGCACATTTTAATTTACAGGGAAAGGCTTGCTATTTGCAAACATGTTATTCCAGTAAGGCGTGCTAAATGGCATTTGAGGCATACTAAATGCAACATAATAAGGATTAGGTGCAAATGGCATGTTAGCAAATTGTGCATTCATATCCTGAGCAGACATATCATTCATAGGCATGGTAGGCATGGCAGTCATGTTAGAAAAAAAAGAGGGTGCAGACATGGAAGTAGGCATAGCAAGTTTGCAATTAATAGACAAATGATTAACACTACCACATTTAACATATATTTTTCCGGGTGCATATTTATCAGGTGTGTAGTTGTTATGTTTGTTAATTCCTACTTTCCCATTTTTATTGTTTTTCTTTTTAGCTTCTGCTTTAACCTCAATCTTTTCTAATCTATCATTTAATTGCTTAATAGACAGATGACCAACATTAACTTTCTTTTCCTTCTTGACTTGACTTGAATCTCCTGGAATAAAGTTCTTAGAAACCGATCCATATTTCTAATTCAACATAGCTAGCTTAGATTTGCTAATAGGTTTACTCCCAGCCGACGAATGTGGCTCCTTGTCACTCGACGGATAATCCTTTTGATTATTCGATGGATAATTTTCATCATTCGTCGAGTCCACATCTGTTAGTAGTACTTCAACCAAATTAGACTCAAGCTTTCTTTACTCTTCTTCTAGGCTGCATCACAAAAGGACTCAATACCTTGAACTTTAGTGACTTGAGCATGAACATCTCTGGATGATTTCCATGCCTTGATCACTTCCTGTTCTCGTTCAAGCTGCCTTAAAATCTCTTCTTTCTTCAAGGATTCAGTTAATTCATCCTTAGCAATCTTACACTCAATTCTCAATTTTTCAAATTCAATAAACTGAGACTCTAGCACATTATTCCTCTCACTTAAAAACAAATTGTTTTCTTGAATTTTAGCATTTTCCTTAGTGAGGGACTTAAGAGTAACACGCAAGTGATATAGTTCTGTGGAAATATCATTTATTGCATCATTACACTCAGCTTTAGATAAATGTGCTAGGTTAGTGGTGATTACCTGATTACTTGAAGAACTTATTTCTGTTTCATCAGATTTGGCCATTATGGCTAGATTGACATAACTTGTTTCTTCATCTTCGTCCAAACCATCTGCAGCCCAGTCATTCTCCTGTGTGATGAAAGCCCTTTCCTTTTGTTTGAGAAACTGAAAGTATTTATGTTTATAATCAACAGGCTCAAACTTTTTCTTGCTAGAATCAGACTTTCTATATTCACTTGCAAAATGCCCTGCCAAGACACATTTGAAATAGTTGAATTTGGATTTATCCACCATGTTTCTACTTGGCTTGGCTGCTCCAAAATTCTTTTTGAATTTGAGCTTGGCAAATCTTCTGGACAGGAATGCTAGATGTTCATCAATTTCATCCATGTCATCTTGGCTCAGGTGATCTTTATTTCCAGTTACGAGCCCTTTGCCCTTGCTTTCATAGACCTTTGATGTAGACTCAACAGCTTCTACCTTCATCTCTTTCTCTTTCTCCAATTCAGCAACAGTGCTATGTACCCTCCTTTTTTTCTTCCTTTCTCCATCCTCTCATCCTGCTCTATTTCAAGCTCATAAGTTTTCAGGATGCCATACAGTCTCTCCAAGGTTAATTCCTTGTAATCCTGTGAATTTCTCAATGAGACTGTCATTGGCTTCCACTCCTTTGGAAGAGATCTAAGGAACTCGAGGTTAGAGTCTTTTGTTTGATAGACTCTTCCATACAACTTCAGAGAATTTAGTAGCTTTTGAAATCTACTAAAAATATCAGTGATAGATTCAGTTTCTTCACAATGGAAGTGCTCATATTGTTGAATCAGTAGCTGCATCTTATTCTCCCTTACTTGCTCAGTACCATCACAAATAATCTGGATTGTGTCACAAACCTCTTTGGCTATTTTGCAGTTAATGATATTATCGAACATATCACCATCAACTCCATTGAACAATATATTCATGGCCTTCTTATCCTTCCTGACTTGCTCAATATCAGGGTCTGACCATTCATGCCTAGGTTTTGGAACAGATGGCTCATTGCCAGTAGCAGCTCTTATTGGTACATGAGGACCTATCTCTATGCAATCCACATAGGCCTCATCTTGAGAAAAAAGATGTAGGTGCATCTTCACCTTCCAATGGTGAATTTGGACTCCAACATCCTTCTTGTTCATCTTGCTAATTATTGTGATCTTGACACTCTTTGTACTTCAAGAGCTTGCTCTGATACCAATTGTTATTCCCTAACAATACAACAAGAATTACAGAAGGGGGGTTAAATATAATTCTGGCTACTTTTTCAGATATTAAAACAGTTCTAACTTAATATATATATATATATATATAACAGTGTTTGATTTAGCTAAAGTGTGGAATAGAAAGACATTTGAAATTAAAACACTAAGTAATAAAACACAAGCTTTAAAACTTTCTGGTGGATTTGAATGTATCCACCAGATATATATATATATCAGTTTGAGAACTCTGCGAAGCTAAAATGGCTCACATCTGCTTTACAAGTAGAACAAACAAACTAAAGAGAGATTCTTGACAAGTACAACTTTTTCTATCTCCCTTCAAATGTGTTTGCTTAGTTGAGTTTATTCTACTAGCTACACTTGGTTTATATATCACCAAGTTTACATGACAATAAGACAATATAATAAAACAAAATATATATAGTCTAACTCCATGCTACTTCACTACTCTATTCCAGCATCTTTGAATAACTTCACAATTTCATGGAAATGGTAATGCTTCTTTGTTCTCAAATTCTTGCTTAACAGGCTGCCACATTCCTTTTTCAAACACCCAACGCATGTGACTGTGTTGTCACTATCAACAGATTTTTGAATTTGATCATTCGTCGGGTACATGCTTGTCATCCGTCAGATAACTTGTTGATCATCCATCGGATAGCTTGTTGATCATCCGTCGGGTAGCTTGTTAATCATCCGTCGGGTATCCTTGTTGATCATCCGTCGGGAGCCTTTTTTGTCACTTGACTCTACTTCATTTATACAAAATTATAAGACATCTTATATTTACAATTAGTCATCCTATTCTGCATATCCACTAGTAGTCAACATGACTCATATACTCCTACAGAATCTATATAATGTTGTTTGCAGAAATGTGCTACAGATCTTATTATTACATAAGCTACTCACTCGATAGATGTTAATCTGTCATCCGTCGGGACTGTAAAGTTTATCCGTCGGGTCTATATTGGATCATCCGTCGAGTGCTATAAAATTCACTAAGTTTAACCTACTAAGGTGTTTTGTTTAGTTTATCATCAAGTTCACAACATATTCCTAACAGTCAACAAACACACCAGTATTAATGCATTATTATTGTCCCTTAATAATAATACTCGACTAGGGACCTTTGGGAATATTGATACTATTCTCATAATCTCATTTCTAAGTCACGTACCTAAAGATATAGAATCGCATATCATATTCCAAGGACATTTATTAATCTAACATTTATATCAGAGTAAATTAAGAATTAGTAAATTATAAAGAGAATAATCGATAGAGCATAAACATTAATAATGCAAATGTCTTAAACTAAAACATCATAGTGTTGTCTCTAGGGCATAAACACTATCAATTTGCCACTTGCACTAGAGCCAATCACCCATGTATCTAATACTCATGGAACTAGTATGACCATTGTGCTTCTGCTAGGACAAAGCCTTAGTCAGTGGGTTTGCAACATTATCATTAATATGCACTTTACATTTATATCTCCTTGATCATTAATCTCATTAATAAGGTGATATCGCCTAAGGACATGCCTAAACAGTCTCCTTGGCTGTTTCAAAAATATCAATATATTCGGTTTCCATTATAGAATCATCAATGTTCTTGCTGTGAACTATTATAACTAACATCACTTATATTTAGAAAAAACACAAAATAGACATAGACACGTAATCATCCTTGTCTATCCAGAAATTAAATTCAAAAACTAGTATTAGTGTAACCCTTTACAACCAGTCCCCTATCTTCTCCATACACCAAAAATAAATCTTTAGTCCTCCTTAAATACTTAAGAATATTCTTGAAAACTATCCAGTGACCCCTCGCCTGGATTAGACTGGTATCTGATCATCATGCTCAAAGCATACTAAACATCAGGATAAATACATATCATTATACAAATTATAGATCCAATTGCTGACGCATCTGTAACTGTGTCAAATGGCCCGTATCATCTAATGATTTAGGGAGAAATTATCTTTTAAGGTCACTATCCCATGAGACATCAAAACATATCATTTCTTTGTCTCCTGCATCATAAAATGATGTAATACTTTTTCAATGTATGTACTCCGACTACGTCGATTAATCTCTTCAACCTATCTCTATAGATCTTGATCTCTAATATATAGGTAGCATCGCCTAAGTCTTTCATCGAGAAACTATTTCTTAACCAAGTCTTAACAGCTTGTAGAAAAGGTATGTCATTCCATATCTATTATATGTCATCTACATATATTACAAGGAATGTCACATGGCTCCCACTAGCCTTCTTGCAAATACATGGTTCATCTTTGTTTTGAATAAAGCAAAACTTTTTGACCGTTTTATCAATATGAATATTCATTCTCTTTGAGGCTTGCTTCAATATAAATAGATAGAAGCAACTTACAAACTATCTTAGCAAACTTTGGATCGAAAAAGCCCTCAGGTTGTATCATATATACATCCACTTCAAAGCTCCCATATAAGAAAGCCGTTTTGACATCCATTTGCCAAATCTCATAGTCAAAGTAAGCAACTATTGCTAAAAAAATCTTGATGGACATGACCATAGCAACTGGTGAAAAAGTCTCATCCTAGTCTATACCATGAATTTGTTTGAAACCTTTTTTCACTAGCCGCACCTTATAAGTCTGTACTTTACCATCCATGTTAGTTTTCTTCTTGAAAACCCAATTGCAGCCTATAAGTTTTACCCCTTCGAGTGGATCAACTAAAGTCAATACTTTATTTTGATACATGGATTTCATCTCGGGTTTCATGGCCTTCATCCGTCTCTCGGAGTCTGGACGGTTCATAGCATCTTGGTAGGTGAAAGGCTTTTTCATTATCCGTAAGCATCACATCACCATTTTGAGTCAAAAGAAATCCATAATTTTTCCCAAACTCATGGTGAATCCTATTAGATCTACGAATAACCTGTGTTTCTTGGACTAGCTTACTTTCAACATTTTGATGTACATCCTGATCTTATTCCAACTCTGGTTCAATGTTATCATGTAGTTCTCGCTCTTCATCGAGATGTATTATCCTCCCACTGATTTTCTTAGAAAGTAGTTCTCCCTCAAGAATTACAGCGGCCCGAGCAACAAACACTTTGTTCTCGAAAGGATTATAAAAACTATACCCTAGTCTCACTTGGGTATCCCAAAAAATAGCATATATCTAATTTTGGTCCAATCTTATCAGAGGCTAAACGTTTTACAAACGCTTCACGTCCCCAAATTTTCATAAATGACATGCTATGACATTTATCACTCTATATCACCTACGAAGTATTTTGAACCGCTTTAGTCGAAACTTGGTTAAGTGTGTATGCAGCCATTTCTAGAGCATAACCCCAGAAACTGAATGGAAGATCCACTTGACTCATCATCAATCTCACTATGTCCAACAAGGTATAATTTCTCCTCTCAGAATCTCTATTCCATTGAGGTGTTCCAGAAGGAGTAAGTTATGATACATTATCACACTCCTTCAAGAAACTCTTGAAATTGAGGCTTAAGTACTCTCCTCCACGATCTGATCGTAGAACTTTTATACTTTCCTCTGTTTGCTTTTCTACTTCAGCCTTATATTCTCTGAACATTCAAAAGAATCAGATTTATTCTTTATAAGATATACATTTCCATACCTACTTAATTCAACAGTAAATGTTATGAAGTAGTAAAAGCCACCCATTTCCATCATACGCATTCGACCACATACATCATTATGTATAAGTCCTAATCGTCCGAGGGCCCTTTCACCTTATCAGGTTAAAGAAGCTTTAATCATTTTTCCAATGAGACAAAGTTCGCATCTTCCGCATTATTCAAAATCAAACTTATCCAAGTTTCCATCTACACGTAACCCAAAAATGCGTTTCTCATTAATATGGCTTAATGACAATGCTAGAGGTAATGTTTTATTTAAGTCATCTTAGAACATATAAATGGTTGACTAATTGTGCAACATTATAAGCCTTATCATTAAAATAGAATAAACAACTATTGTTTATTTAATTAAAATGAAAACTTTTCTTGTCCTGACAAGAAATTGATTTAATGTATCCGCTAAAGGCAGGCACGTAATAACAATTTATCAAGTTCTCAATCTCCCCTTATGGGAAAAATTAGGTATCGAGTTCCTTCAACTAGAGCAACAATTTTTGCTCCAATTCTAACCCGATACCTGAAACTTTACCATTGCTAGTCTTATTCTTTAGATCTTCCAAAACAAGCTCGATAATTTAACTTCCAATCATCCAGTTATTTCCACAGAAATGACAATCATCTCCTTTAGCCACATCACTATCAGGCTTCAAAAGCCCTTTGGGATTGGACTTTGGTTTGGCACCAAATAAGATCAAATCTTCACCTTGCCTATCCACTTTCCTTTCCCATTTGAATTCCATGTGTACATCATCAATATGGACGTAATTCATGCCTTTACCGTGTTATTTTCAGCAGTTCTAAACATGCTTAACAACTCAGTGAGTGTTCTGTCTATCTCATTCCTTTTGTTCCTAACAAACTAAGAATTGAAGTTGTTCAAATATTGTTTGATCAAATGAAGATGAGTCTCTGGACTATTCTTGAAACCCAAAATATCAAGGTACATATACCTATCATCTTTAGAACATGTGGTCCAACCAGATATCATTCTCTCATTAATGCAAAATAGGTGTCTTATTATTGTCAAATCTTTCTGACGAGCCTATCCTTCAAACATCCTTCGAAGGTACTCAATTTTATCATAAGCATCATTATGCTCTTGTTGCTTCTAAAGCTCAACACTTACAAGCATGAGATATGAAACATCAGTTGCATAATCAATTTGCCTCCGGTAAGCATTTTGTTGAGCACATGTTTTATTCTCGGCTAGAATAAATAAGGGAGGGGTTTGAGTGACATCCTTGAACCTGAGGACAATCCTCAAGTTCCCATATCAATTGAGGAAAATATTTTATGTCATCTTGTCCTTTTCAAGGACTATTACATAGAGAAGTTATTTTTGTAATTTGTCATTTGATATCTACAATATTAAAGTGCATAAAATGACTTAGTCTACAGATGATCATTAAATTATGTTCAAGTGATTATTCATATATATATATATTCACAATATATATCTCCCACTAATTTTATCAAATCCATAGCCCTAACTATTAATTTGGAAAGAATATTTTCTATATCATTTCTAGTGAGCCAAGATCCATATTTCACCATGCGTTAGGTCAACTTTGGCTTTTCTCCTAAAACATGATTATTTAGGTAGACAACGTTTGTCAATTATATCAACTATATAACTCTTGGATAGCTTTGTAGAACACCATTTGTTCATATTTATCTGATAAATCTCACCAAACTCTATGCTTCTAAGTTTACAATCCTATTGTGGTAACTTAGTTTAGTCAAACCCAATAGTCAAAAAGTATCAATATACTTTAGCACATCTCCCACGATAGATGGGAGTACTTCGCTTTGGCGAACCTACTCCTTGTTGATCTAGGGGTTAATGCATTGGACTCATTGGAAGACATCTGATCACCTTAATATTAACTTTAGGGTTTTTTTAATTTTAAAATGATCATGATCCCATCATAAAGGGATTCCTAATTTTTACTTGAATAAAATACTTCAAATTAATATTCGTCAATGGTTGATTTCGAGGTAGTGAGGGAGTCACAACGATCTCACTTAAAATCCACAATCTTACAATTTCAATGAACTCGCTTTTGACAAAATCACCCCATGTCAGAAATAAAGAAAATTTGTATTTTATTCCGTATATTATAAACACGAAAATCTCATAATCGTTTGTTCATTTTAAAATCTTGAGTCGTTATAGATTTTATCTTGTTTAGCAAGCATGTCATGGGTGTCGTATCTAATACATACTTCCTAATTTAATTAAGCATGCATCTTTATAAACTACTCTACATATACATTCATTATATGCGCATATATATGTAAAGTGCAATAAATAAACATGGTTGGTTATTGGTTCATTCTATGTGATCTTCATCAAGCTAATGACAAGGATCTAGGTCAATCTAAGGAGAAAAATAAATATAAGCTAACTATTACATGTCTTCTTTCTTGTATTGCTTCTTTGGATGGCCTTCATGTGAGATTACCCTTCCTTGATCTTCAAATCTTCATATCTTCATGTACATTACACGAATGAATAATAAAAAACTAATCTAATGTACTTACAATAAGAACTCGAGTTACATTCGAGATTTAATAATTACAAGATCAAACAACATGCAAGCCGTATTTTAAAAAAACAAAACCATTAACCTAAGGTCATAAGCCATAACCATCCACCATGCTCAATTAACACATAAGAACATGTTAAAACACATAATATGATCTTAACATATCATACCCATCATGATATAATCATAAAAAACAAATATGGAAAAAATTAGAAAATTCGAAATTAAATCTGATAACATTAAATCGAAGATGACGGGGCCTAAACGAAGTCAAGCGCCTTACAGATCAGTCGATGATATCTTTAGCTATCTGTGTCGTTCAGACCCTTGATTCCATATGAATAGTGTATTCGTTCACCAAAATCGGACACCAGACACAGATTTCAGCCAATCCACTACATCCGATTCAGAATCATATCAAATACGATTCTTATAATAAAAACAAATATAAAACATGTATATATCATTATATATACAGATTATATAATCATCATATGATTATACAACTCTCATGAATATCATATATTCAAAACATATACATACATACTCATATAAAAACATAACAACATGTAAAATATACAAAATCTATATATTAATGTCATGGAATATTGTATACATGTTATCATCAAAAAACCAGTAAACATATAAACGAATTAAACACTTTTTGCAAAAAGCTCTTGTCACACCCCAACTACAAAACACACACACTCTAAATAAAAGAGTACCTTAATTATTACAAACTTATAAGTCCAAAGGATGATAGTGATCTAATACAACCCAACCAAAATAATAACAATTCCAAGATCTTTACAAGTTCAGAGTTTGGAACAGCCCTTCTAACTAATACCACGATTACATACTGGCGGATTTCGCCTAAACTATATATATTCTACCTGCGCCTCAAATGGTCTTCACCCTGCCTAGCGGTTGACTTACGGGCGGTCTGCTTGGTATGAACCATGATTGCTAGCTGTAGATTAGGGTTAAACACAAGGAAGTGAGCTACAACGCTCGGCAAGTACTAATCATTCTACTAAGCATGACATTATCTCAAAATCACGAGTTCATAAATCAAGGGGTTATGGATACTGGTAAGAATGGCAATAAGAAATATGAAGTTATAATATGAAGACGTGGTAAAATTATAGCAAGTGAAACATGGTATATGGAATCATGATATCGTGCAATATGCAATAGTATAAAGATATGGTAGAATCAAAATAATCGAAACATGGCATATGGTATCATGGCATCGGTCAATCATGTTATAATTATCAAATCATCAAAATCATTTTAGGACGCTACGGATTACAGCCGGTGATCAGCCGTGAAGTAATCCCGAACCGCGCTGGGTTCTCAAATATAATGGGATCCCTAGGCTATATGTGAGCCTATCAATAACAAGAAAAGGACTTGCGTCTGGGTCCAATCCACTACGATAAGAAAACATTTATTTTATTTTATTGATTTATAACATGGATGTCGGGGAAAGATTGGATCTCAACGTAATTGAATTAGATTCAAGGATAGAATATTTGAAGGTAAAGTACAAATCAAGCTAAGAGTGATTAACAGAAGTATTTGAAATAGTTATGGACATGGGGTTGTTATAACTAAACATTCGTGGGAAATGTATATATATGAGCAACAGTTATAAGAATAAAGAGGTAAGTAACTTGCCAACAATTATAAGCATAAGAAAATAGTAGTACTCGCTAACAATTTTAAGCATAAGAAAATAGTACTTGCATTCCAAAGGTTCTAAGATTATTCGATCTTGACAACACGAGTCTTCCCCTTCGCTTCAGAACCTACACATTATATTAATCTCATTACTATTCACTCTTTATCGACTTATAATCCTATAAGATTCTAGACTAACCTTTACCCCTATTATAACTATGATTACACAAACTTATAATTACACATAACTTAATCGCATACAATTCAAGTAATCCACATAGTCACATAATCACGTAATGGCATGACATATGATACTTAGCTATTATCACCTAAATCTCTAAGCACGTAAGCAAATAACACATAAGAACTATCACTAATGCTTCACTCTATATATTCTGATCTTAACTTAAACCAAAAGATGCTATACAACACTCAGACCCTTCACTCCTAAGTCCCAAACACAACATACACCACTAAGGTTTCCTAATGCCACTCGAAAGGGTGCTCTCGGGTTTCTTGGTGGAAATGGGGTGTC
Source organism: Apium graveolens (assembly GCF_009905375.1). Classification (NCBI taxonomy): domain Eukaryota; kingdom Viridiplantae; phylum Streptophyta; class Magnoliopsida; order Apiales; family Apiaceae; genus Apium; species Apium graveolens. Next base: position 164,817,494 of record NC_133655.1, read on the forward strand.
TCCACCTTGGGCCTTCATTCCAAACCACTTCCCACAGGTTGTTAAGACTATAAAATAACTTCTAAAGTTGGTGAGACTCAAAGGCCTCACTCCTAAAAATTTACAAAGGTCAAGACTCTCACCGAAGTCCCATGCGAGCAACAGTTTGCACGTCATGTGCTCTTTAGCCAATATCTCAACTTCTACTTAGGGAATTCTAACAAAACCAATTCCCATAGATTCTTAATACCTATACCTAATTCTCAGACTTGGTTTCAGGCCAAGGCCTCACCTAGGCCTCTCTAGACTCTAGTCCAAAGTTGACACTTGTCCAGCCTTCCTCGAATTCACTCTGCCCTGTTTTCACTCACATAAAACTCACTTTTCTCATTCAATTTTCAATTCTAAAGGTTTATTAAGCTTCCTAGGGATGCATTACACTTATTGAAGTCAAGGCCCCATAAAGGCCTAGCATAAGGTATGGTTATAGTCGACAAAAGTTCAAGCTTATGCAATTCTTCCCTGTTCTGAGTTACTCTCGGAAATGTGTGTGTGTGCCTACCTAAATGCAAGTTTTTCAGTGAATCAAAACCACTGGACTCAAGTACAACTCAAGTACTAAATCCAGTAAACTTGGGCCTAGCAAGGCCTCACCACAAATCACCTAAAACAACCTATACTTGTGGTGAAAAATTCTGCTACAAAGTGCCTAGTGTACCTCCTTCCACTCTAACTCCCAAATCAACATCAAAACCAACATCCAAGCCCCCAAATCTATCCTACATTGTACACAACCCTACTATCTATCATTCTATGGAAAAATGTGAGCATAAACTTAGCCATAATAGTCATTAACCGAGACAAAAACAAAGAGCATAGAAGAGCAGATTTTACAAATGAAATTTTAGGCAAATATTCGAACCAAAAACACATGGTAACAACTTGATGGATACAAGATTTAATCATAACTCATTAAAGAACATAACATACTAGCATTTTAGAGCAAAAACCACGGCATGTATTGCACAAAAACTCATATTCAAATCACATAATACATTTATTCAAAATATCACTTATACTACGACATGCAAGCATTAACTTCAACTTTTAGTATAAAAATCATAGCATGGAAGGATAGAAACTTTATCAAAACATATTTTAAAATATCAACGGTTCTTTAAAAGTCATATAAAAAGCTTCTTTCCTTTTTGAAATCCAATAAAACTAACACATAAAACACAAAAACCCATTCGGCTCATTGGAGGCATTGCCGAATGCTTGAGGCCAAGATTATGGCTTGAAAGTAGAAGCATAACACTTCATCAAGACCATCTCTTGCTCAATTTTTATAAGCCACAATTAGTTCAACTCTAGATTCACAAGAATTAAAGTTAAACCCTTGGATTTAGATACATGCAACTAAGAAAAACTCACCTTAAATGATGATATGAAACCAAGTGAAATTAACCTTGCTTAGAGGGGTTGAAAGATGCAAGAAGATGAAGAAATGAAAATAAAGAAAAAAAAATAAGAGGGGAGGGGCTTGAAGGCGCAGCCGAGAGAGAGGGGAGAAAGAGAGAAGAGAGTGAATTGGTGGTGGAGAAAATGAGGTGAGTGGAGTGTATATGTTTGTTTTTATGCCATTAAAATGGTAGTGGAGGTTGAACTTACCAATTTGTCCTTTATCCACTAATATCCAACTATTGCATGCAAGGTTTTATTGGTCTTTTGCTTGGTCAAAGAGAGTTAGTGGGGAGTGAAATGACAATCCTATCCTTGACTTCTATTTGAGTGGAAATTGCATGCAAGGGTATGGTTGTAATTTAATAACTAATAAAAGTAAAATTTAAAAGAATGACTTTTAGTAATTAAAATACAAATCCATAAATTACCAAATAAACACCATAAATACTATGAGATTTTAGAAATTTAATAAAATTATTTTCAAAAATTTCGAATAAAATTTTATATTAAAATATTTTTCTAATGTTAATATACTAAAAAAATAAATCACAAAAAATATAATTAACACACTATAAATCACACAAATAATTGCAAGTAACTTGATTATATCCCATAATACTAAAATAAAAATTTATCGCCTAATCGCAACTATTCAAATATTACTAAATCGCGAGAAATCTCTATTATTTACTAATCGCGTAGCGAAAATCCTACTCGGTATGAAAATTACACGTTTAAAATATTCCAGCAACACTCGCAATGCCATACAACAAAAATTACACACAACATATAACGAATCCGCATAATCGGCCTTATAACACAGAATATTTATGAATATATATATCGCATTTATAAAATAGCTCTAATATTTACTGGTTGTCACATCCTCTCCCCCTTATAGGATTCTGTCCTCAGAATCTAGGAGAATAATTGAGGATACCGATTCCGCATTTCAGATTCTAATTCCCACATTGCTTCTTCGACTCTAGGATTCCTCCATAATATTTTACCAAACTTACTGCTTTATTCCTAAGAATTCTCTCTTGTCGATCTAGTATCTGCACAGGTCGCTCTTCATATAATAAATCAGCCTGAATCTCTACTGGTTCAATCTCTATCACATAATTGGCAAATGGATTATACTTTTTTAGAAATGAGACATGAAATACATTATGCACGTACTGATATTGTGGCGGTAAGGCTAACTCATAACCAACTTTACCTACTTGGTTCAAGATTTCAAAAGGTCCAATGTATCTTGGCGCTAACTTCCCTTTCTTACCGAATCGGGTTAAACCCTTCCATGGTGATACTTTTAGTAACACAGCTTCCCCAATTTCAAATTTCATATCTTTCCGGGCGGGGTTCACGTACTTCCTTTGTCTATCCTGAGCATCAATGAGTCTCTTCTTGATCACAGTGACAGTGTCCTTCATATGCTGAATCAATTCAGGTTTATAAATCTTTCCTTTTCTAACTTCATCCCAACTCGTCGGTGTTCTACACTTTTTTCCATATAACGCTTCGTATGGTGGCATGCCAATACAGGAGTGGTAGTTATTGTTATACGAGAATTCTACGAGTGGTAGATGATCGTCCCAACTTCCCAAAAAATCAATTGCACAACTTCGCAACATATCTTCAATGGTTTGGATTGTTCGTTCGCTTTGGCCATTGGTTTGTGGATGTTATGCCATACTCATGTCTAACTTCGTTCCAAGGTTTTCTTGAAATTGCCTCCAGAATCTCGAGTTGAATCACGGGTCTCGATCCGAAACTATTGATATGGGTACACCATGATGTAACACGACTTCGCGTACATATATATGAACTGGTAAGTCTAACAAAGACTTCTCATTGATTGGAAGAAAATGAGCCGATTTTTTAAGGCGGTCAACTATTACCCAAATTGCATCATGTCCAGAACGTGTTCGCGGTAAACCCACTATAAAATCCATAGCAATATTTTCCCACTTCCATTCTGGAATCTTCAATGGTTGAATCAAACCACTTGGTCTCTGATGTTCTGCTTTCACTCTTTGGCATGTGTCGCATTTTGAAATCCACTCCGCAATCTCCTTTTTCATGTTCGGCCACTAAAAACTCTTTTTCAAATCATGGTACATTTTGGTACTTCCCGGGTGAATCCAAAATTTTGAGTTGTGTGCTTCCTTCAAAATGTCATTCTTTAATTCAGTCACATTTGGAATCCAAATTCTTGTTGAAAATCTCAACACACCTTGTTCGTCTTTTTGGGTACATATCTCTTCTCTTGTCAACTTATTATTCTCTTGAGTCATCACTTCATCTTGGCATTTCTTTATCCTTTCTAGTAGTGTCGGTTGAAAAGCAATGACATAACATATTTTTTCCGCTCTTCGATGATCACAAAGCTCTAATTGAAATTTTTCAACTTTATTAAATAATTCCTTCGGCATCGTTATCATATTTAACCTTTCCTTCCTACTCAAAGCGTCTGCTACTACATTGGCCTTTCCCGGATGATACTGTATCGAATAATCGTAGTCTTTGATCAATTTCAACCATCGCCGTTGTCTCATATTCAGCTCCTTCTGAGTAAAGAGGTACTTCAGACTCTTATGATCGGTGTATATCTCACACTTTTCCCCATATAAGTAGTGTCTCAAAGCATTAAAGAAAACACTATTGCAGCTAACTCTAAGTCATGAGTCGGGTACTTCTGTTCATGCGGTTTAAGTTGTCTCGAAGCATACGCTATCACCTTCCCATATTGCATCAATACACATCCAAGTCCTTTGTAAGAGGCATCACTATAGATTATAAATAATCCTTATTATCTGGTAATGCTAAAACCAAAGCAGTTACCAGTCTTTGCTTTAATTCTTGAAAACTATTTTCACACTTCTCCGTCTATTCAAACTTCTCATTCTTCATTGTCAATTTGGTCTAGGGTATGGAAATCTTCAAAAAATCCTTTACAAATCTCCTATAATATCCCGCTAGTCCCATAGAACTTCTCACTTCCGTTGGCATCTTTGATCTCTCCCAATTCATCACTGCCTCAATATTTTCAGGATCTACTCTAATCCCTTCTCTTCCAACAATGTGTCCTAGAAATCTTACTTTAACTAACCAAAACTCGTACTTCGAGAACTTGGCATACAATCTCTCCTTCCGCAGCACCTTCAAGACTATTCTTAGATGTTCTGCATGATCAGCTTTTGTCTTTGAATATACCAAAATATCATCAATGAAAATTATGACAAACTTGTCCAAATACTCCTTGAATACTCGATTCATTAAATCCATGAAAGCAGCTGGTGCATTCATTAACCCAAAAGCCATAACGAGAAACTCGTAATGTCCATATCTTGTACGAAAAGCTGTTTTTAGTATGTCTCCAGACTTAATCTTTAATTGATGGTATTCCGATCACAGATCAATCTTTGAAATATAAGAGGCTCCCTTGAGTTTGTCAAACAGATCATCAATTCTAGGCAAAGGGTATCTATTCTTAATCGTCAACTTGTTCAGTTCTCGATAATCTATACAAAGTCGCATGCTTCCATCCTTCTTCTTCACAAACAACACTGGCGCACCCCACGGTGAAACACTTGGTCTTATAAATCCCTTGTCTAGTAATTCTTGTATTTGCTTTGCTAATTCCTTCATCTCTGTTGGTGCCATCCTATATGGAGCTTTCGAAACGGGTTCGGTGCCGGGTGCAAGGTCTATTGTAAACTCAATTTGTCTGTCCAGGGGTTAGCCAGGAAGTTCTTCGGGAAAAACGTCCAGAAAATCTCTTACCACTGGAATTTCTTCCGAATTTAAAACTTCTCTACCTTTATCAACTACATATGCCAAATACGCCTCGCATCCTTTTCGAATCAACTTCTTTGCTTGCATAGAGGTGAGAAATGTCTGAGTTTGCTTTTGGCCCTTGAATGTTACTTTCTTACCTTGAGGTGTACTTAATACTACTGTTTTATCCTTACAGTCTATTTGAGCACTAAAACTTGTCAGCCAATCCATTCCTAAAATCACGTCGAATTCGACTGACTGGAAGGGAACAAGGTTCACATGAAAAACGTGTCCAGCTATCTCTATCGAACAATAAGGACAAATATGATTTACAGATACTCTATCTTGATTAGCTAAGATAATGGATAAGGGTTCATGCATTGATTGGGTTTCACAGTTCAACTTATCAACAAAAGACTTCGAAATAAATGATTTGTTGGCTCCCGAATCAATCAATACTTTAGCACTAGCGGCATTCACAAAAAGCGTACCTGACACCACATCGGTACTTTGAATTGCATCATTCACGTTCATATTGAAAGTTCTTGCTTGAGCTGAATAAGTCAAAGCTGGACAATTTGAAGATGATGCTATCTGAGGTTGATTGAGAGATATTGAGAATGATGAGGTTGGCATAGGAGTTACTTGATTCACAGGGTAGGGTACAGGTCAGTTGCATCAATTGGTTATTACCCACTCCTTTGCATTCTTGTGACACATGTCCTGGTTTCCCACACTTATAACATGTGATGTTGGCCTTCTGATTCTTGTAGTCATGAGCATAATGGCCCTTCATATGACACTTGAAAAAAACTATATTCGCCTTATTGCAGATTCCCGTATGTCGCCTATTACAAATATTACATTCCGAAACTGATCCTTGCAGGGGTTTCTGTCCACTGGTTGATTGAGATCTTGTCTCATGTGTCTTATTCCCAAATTCTCTCTTCTTAAAGTTTTCGGGTCCACTCTAAGGTTTAAACCTTTGATTAGTCCTCTGATTCTGGCCCTTGTAACTTGAGCCTTCTTCTCCCATTTCAATTCTTCTCTTCTTGTTGCCTTTCTCCTTTTGATTTTGCTCACTCTCGCCTTCAATTACCATCGCCTTCTGAACCACTTCAGCATAGGTGGTCAACTCAAAAGCTACCACATGACTCCTTAACCAAGGTTTCAGTCCCTGCTGGAATCTTTTTGCCCTTTTCTCTTCAGAATCAACATACTCTCCCACAAACCTAGAAAGTTCTGTAAACTTCTTTTCATATTCACCGACCGTCATATTTTCTTGCTTTAACTCAAATAATTTCATCTCCATTTGTGTTTGCATATAGCGAGGAAAATACTTATCCAAGAACATTCTCTTAAACCTATCCCAAGTAATAACTTCAGTAGATTCTAAAGCTTTCGCCGACTCCCACCAATAGTTTGATTCACCTTTAAGAAAATAGGTGGCATACTCCACCTTCTGGTTATCTCCAACATTCGTTAAGGCAAAGGCCTTTTTTATTTCCTTAAGCCAAGCATGAGCTTCTAACGGGTCTTGTGTTTTTCCTTAAATTCCGGGGGTTTTACAGATTGAAATGTTTTCAAAGTAGTGACACCTTCTGGGGGTGGTTGAGGTGGTTGTATTTGTTGAAGAAGTTGTTATTATTGGGCTATAGTAGCAGTTTGTTGGCGTACCAACTCCACAAGTTGTGCTATATCAGGGTTTTGGTTTTCTCCGTCATTTTCTTGATTTGTAGGTCTTCCTCGGGCTCTTCTAGGTGCCATTTTCTGAAATAAGAGTTATACAGTTTGAGGGATACAGAATTAGGGTATTATTTACAGTTATCATGGTAAATAGTTTTCAAACAATAAGGGTGATGCATGGTGATAAGCAAGAAATTTTAAAGGAATCAAAAAAAGTACATAACTGAATTTAATAGGGTTCAGGTACGAATCACAAGGTACAAATACGATTACAGATCCGAATTAAAATAGTACGAGAGTCTAGAAATGGAAATAAATGACATGGTAATAAAAGGAACAACCTAATCCAAGCAACTAAAGGTCAAGTCTCCTAGAGCTCATCCTAAGCCTCCTCCTCAGACTCCTCCTCATGGGTTCTCGCAATGTCGGGGGTAGTGTCCTCACGTAGCATCTTAACCACACTCCCAAGCTCATCCACTATCGTCTGCACAGTAATCTGACTGGTCCGGTCGTGGTGCACGGGCATATCCTCTAATCTTGATGTGGCCACCTGGATCAATGATTCAAGCCTCGAAATGGTTTTCCCCTTAGGTCCATCACCCATCACTTGCTTACCGGCATAGAGCTCCTCAAGATGTTCCATCAGCCTGATATACATTCCTTGGAGAAAGTCATGATGCATCCTTAAGAAAGCATAAACAGAGAAAGCAATTGTGTCACTTTGCGGGGTCGAAGATGATGAATGAGCATGTTGCTGTCAAGTAATATATATATATACAAAGGTTAGATACGATCTACTCGAATATCGTGTATTAGCACTCCCGATATAATAATATATACTCATACTTCCTATGGTCCTAATTGGGCTGTCCAGGGACTCTAAACCTAGGCTCTGATGCCAAAAATTGTCACACCCCAACTACAACACACACACATTCTAAATAAAAGAGAACCTTAATTATTACAAACTTATAAGTCCTAAGGACGATAATGATCTAATACAACCCAACCAAAATAATAACAATTCCAAGATCTTTACAAGTTCAGAGTTTGGAGCAGCCCTTCTAACTAATACCACGATTACATACTGGTGGATTTCGCCTAAACTATATATATTCTACCTACGCCCTCAAATGGTCTTCACCCTGCCTAGCGGATGACTTACGGGCGGTCTGTTTGGTACGAACCATGATTGCTAAATGTAGATTAGGGTTAAACACAAGGAAGTGAGCTATAACGCTCAGCAAGTACTAATCATTCTACTGAGCATGACATTATCTCAAAATCACGAGTTCATAAATCAAGGGGTTATGGATACTGGTAAGAATGACAATAAGAAACATGAAGTTATAATATGAAGACGTGGTAAAATTATAGCAAGTGAAACATGGTATATGGAATCATGATATCGGGCAATATGCAATAGTATAAAGACATGGTAGTGTCAAAATAATCGAAACATGGCATATGGTATCATGGCATCGGGCAATCATGTTATAATTATCAAATCATCAAAATCATTTTAGGACGCTACGGATTACAGCTGGTGATCAGACGCGAAGTAATCCCAAACCGTGCTGGATTCTCAAATATAATGGGATCCCTAAGCTATATGTGAGCATATCAATAACGTGAAAAGGACTTGCGTCTGGGTCCAATCCACTAAGATAAGAAAACATTTATTTTATTTTATTGATTTATAACATGGATGCCGGGGAAAGATTGGATCTCAACGTAATTGAATTACATTCAAGGAAAGAATATTTGAAGGTAAAGTACAAATCAAGCTAAGAGTGATTAACGAAAGTATTTGAAATAATTATGGACATGGGGGTTGTTATAACTAAGCATTCATGGGAAATATATATATATATGAGCAGCAGTTATAAGAATAAAGAGGTAAGTAACTGGCCAACAATTATAAGCATTAGAAAATAGTAGTACTTGCTAACAATTTTAAGCATAAGAAAATAGTACTTGCCTTCCAAAGGTTCTAAGATTATTTGATCTTGACGACACGAGTCTTCTTCTTCGTTTCGGAACCTACACATTATATTAATCTCATTACTATTCACTCTTTATCGACTTATAAGCCTATAAGCTTCTAGATTAACATTTACCCCTATTATAACTACGATTACACAAACTTATTATAATATCTGGGATATATCGTGTAATTATTTTTGCTAATAAATAAATACTATTCATGTTCAGTATTTATTCTGTGAATTATTTGTTAAGTGGTATATGTGTATGGATGTTTAAAAATAATATAAATTGAGTATTTTAATTTTTATATGTCCAAAATAAAATATAGAAAATTGTCGTATCTTCCTATTTATTTTTATGTTGATTTATGTTTTTATAGGAAATTTATGGATTTTATAAATTCTTTTTCCAAATATTAATAAACTATTTTATATAATCGGGAACCAGCCGAAGTCACCCATTTTTACGTTTTTATAACCCGAAACTCTTTCGAGAACTCCTTCCTAACCTAATTATAATATTCTGAGCATATTCCATGTTTCGATTTTTTCGATCGGCATACGGTTTGTCCTGTGCGGGTCCCGACGCCATATTTTCGATACAAAATTCATTTCGGTAAATCAATAAAACTAATATTTTCGATAAACGGGATCTTTTTATTAAAATATTACAATTATCACCTTGTAATACATGTAACCAGGCGCTGAGACCAAGACCGCAGTACAAATTGTACTTATTTGGATAATTATCCCGAAAACTGGTACCGTTTGGATCTGTTTTAATAAATAAATGTACTATTTTATATCCGGAATGATCCAACGGGATACTAATTTTCCGTAATTATAAATAGCCTTTACCATAATTATTTCCGTACCGAAAATCATTTACAAACCAGTAAAATCCTTATAAAACAGAGAAAATACTATATTCATATTTCGTTCTTCGTAATCAAACTCAAATTCAGAGGCGTTATCGATATCCGATTTTGGCGTACATATACTTAAAACGAAGCTACTGAAATCTAGAATCAATATCTTTCATCAATTTCAATCCAGAAATATCAGGTGATTTTCTATCCAACTATTTATATTCGAATTTCTTGAAATTAAAAATATGAATTTTTGTTCGGATGATTGTTTGAATGATGTGATGCTTGCATGCTATAGAGCTTGTCTGCCTGATGATTTTGGTATATTATACTCTTGATTTGGAGTTCAATAACATGTTTAATTTTGAGTTTGATTTTCGAATTTTAAAATTAGGGTTTATATTGCTTTGAATGTTTTCAATTCAATTTGGGAGAATCTTTGTTAGGGGTTTTCAGTCGATCTTGATGGGTGCTTTGTGTTCCTTATCAAATTTGCAATCGAATCATGTATTCACATATCACAAACGATTCCTGATAAGCACGGAGTTGTCTTTTGAAGTTTTCGCCGGAGTTCTTCGCCCGTTTTTGGCCGAAAATTTGACTGAGACAATTGTTGTTGGTGGATTGTCGAATAATTGTGTTTCTGGAAGCGATTAGAGTTGTTTTGCATCAAAGAACAAATCAAACGAAGTTGATTTGGACCCTAATTGAGGTCATCGGAATCCGGGAAGGGTCTCCGGAATCTGGGTTCATCCGGTGTTCTTCCCGACCCGGCAACCCGGATTCTGACTCGGTCCCTGACCCGATTTTGACCCAAATTTCTGTAAAATCAATTTCTAATTCTTGTTTTTACAGTTTAGTCCCCCAAGGTTTCCCAAATTTGCAAAAAATTGATTTCTGTTTCAAAAACTTTTAAAAATCAGATTTCTTTTATAAAATTCATTTGCAAAATTGATTTTATTTTTAAAAAATTCCAAAAATCATTTATTTTAATTCAAAATTTTTTTTTAATTCAAAAATAAATCTAAATTACCTAATTAATTAATTTTAATTAATAATTAATTGATTAATTGATCAATTAATTTAAATATTTATTGATTTGATAGAGAAGAAAATAAGGCCTGGGCATGTAATTAATGTTGCATTAATCATATCAGAATTGGGCCAACAGCTAGGCCCATTTGAGAAGGCCCAAAACCCTGAATATTAATTAATTTTGTAATTAAATAATAAGGGATAAGTCAGCTGATAAGATGAGTCCTAGTGGAGAAATAAATCCTTGTAGATTGACCCCCAAGGAACCTGGTGGGATAAGGAATCAGCTTCCTACTTCTTAGGACTCCAAAGTCCATTCTAATTCTGAGACTTGACCACCAAGTCTCCTAACCAAAGTCCAATTCAAGGACTCCCAACATCTATATAAGGGGCCTCACCCCACGAATCAGAACTACATTTTTTGACTTGATCCTTGGTAATCAGCAAGGTGCGTAGGCATCTTGGTAAGGCAGATTGAGTCACGAAACACAAAAGCAGTCAAATTGAGCCTCGAAGCTCACGTTCCTTAGTAATAAATACAGCAGTTATATACCTTAGTTTTTAATGCATAACATTTGGCGCCGTATGTGGGAAAGAAAAACAACAACCATGGCGAGAACACGGAGAACAATCAGGGCCATTGAAGGGGGAACACCCGCGGGGACAACCCAAACGATTTCGTCAACTATGGAGGTACCTCCTCATTCAACCTATGCCACCGCCCAAGGAGGAGCCCAGGTAGGGACAACTGAATGTCAACCCCAAGGGATGATTCCCTCGGCTACCCAAGGTTCGAATCCCCAACTTCAACAACTACATGCACCTATGAATTCTCGACCCATTGGGTATGAGTATTCAACTGTTGTGACTACTAACCCCCCATATGAGATTCCCCTTTACCCCGAGGTTGGAGGAAGTTGACAAGCTGAACGGAGTGAAGCACGAGGGCGATGGCCCCCTATATACAAGGTTCGGCTCCTATCCCTAAGGATCAGGAATTTTCTGGTCTTTACACTGAGAGAGACTCCGAATCTTCAGATGATGAAGTGGCCCCAAGAAGGAGGCATGCTGGAAAAGAGCCGATGATTGATGGTCGCCAACGTCCTAGGAGCACCCAAGGGACGAATTCCCAAGAAGTGCAGGAAAGGATCAGGGCTCGTGAGGCTGAGATTCAAAGGTTGAAGCGTGACCTGGAGGCGCACCAGAGCACCAGACCCCCACTACCTCCAAGGGGGAGGAATCCCCCCCCATCATAGATCTGGATGGTCCAATACAGAGAAGGGTTGTTTCCCCAAGGGCTGATCTGAGCAAACTTCTTCCCCTTGGAGATCTTGATGATCCGACCCCACCATTCACTGAAGAAATAATGAATGCCCATATCTCAAGGAAGTTTAAGATGCCCACTATCAAAGCTTATAATGGCACTGGAGATCCCGCCAATCATGTCAGGACATTCTCTAATGCACTGTTGTTGCAGCCCGTGTATGACGCTATTAAGTGCCGGGCCTTTCCTCAAACCCTGTCGGGTATGTTTCAAAGATGGTATAGTCGTTTGCCCCCGAACTCTATTGGGTCCTTCAGAAAATTAAGTCAGGCTTTTATTAAGCAGTTCATCAGTGGGAGAATGCATGAGAAAAGTTCAGCATCCCTCATGAGCATTGTGCAGGGAGCGAAGGAATCCTTAAGAGACTACCTGAATCGTTTCACCAAGGAAGCTTTAAAAGTCCTGGACCTTGATGACAAAGTAGCCATGATAGCACTACAATAGGGAACTAGGGATGATTTCTTCAAGATGTCCTTGGCCAAGCGCCCCCTTGAGAGCATGTTACAGCTCCAAGATAGGGCCGGGAAGTACATCAAGGTGGAAGAGAGGATGAGGAAGACTGTAGTGAGCAACGAGCCCGCTGGAGGTAAGAAGCGGAAAACTGATCTGGACTATATCGCTAAGGACAAGTATCCTAGAACTGAGCAAAACCCTGATTCAACCCCTAAGAAGGGAGGACTGGACAAAAATTCGCTGAATATGCTAAGTTGAACGCTCCTAGAAGCCAGATCTTGATGGAAATCGAGAAAGACCAAGATATTCGTTGGTCTAAACCCTTGAAGGCAGATCCAGCCAAGCTAGACAAGAGCAAATATTGTAGATTTCACAAAGATGTTGGTCATGACACCGATGAGTGTAGGCAACTGAAAGATGAAATAAAGTTCCTCATTCGGAAAGGAAGATTGAACAAGTACACTGGGGAAGGAAGAGATATGAATTACAATGGGAGAAAGAACTTCGAAGATCGTAGGAGGCATCAAGATGATCAGGGGCGGAATCCCCGACCTAGGGGACCGATGATAAATACAATCTTTGGAGGACCACAACCCCGAGGACCTGTGATAAACACGATTTTTGGAGGAACGGCTGCTGCTGGATTATCCAAGAACTCCAGGAAAGCATATGCCAGGGAGGTTATGCATATTGTTAGAGAAGCCCCGAAGAGGGCCAGGACAGGAGTAACAATGGCTTTTTGATGATTCTGACCTAGAGGGTATGACATTTCCTCATGACGACCCGTTGGTCATAACACCTATGATAGGAAACAACCCAATTAAGAGGGTCCTTGTGGATAATGGTGCTTCAGTGGATATCTTGCTCCATGATACCTTTTTAAGGATGGGATATAATGACTCCCAATTGACCCTAACCGACATGCCGATATATGGATTTGCGGGAGTGGAGTGCCCCCTGGAAGGGATAATCAAGTTGCCAATAACCATAGATGTTAGACTTTGTGGTGGTGAAGGCTAGTTCAACTTATAACGCTATCATGGGAAGAACAGGGATACATGCCTTCAAGGCAGTCCCTTTTTCCTACCATTTAGTTATGAAGTTTCCCACCTGGAATGGGATTGGAGAAGAAAGAGGAGATCAAAAAATGGCTAGAAGTTGCTATGTGGCCTCACTGAGGGCAGATGGAGTTGGGGGGCAAGTTCTGCCTATTGAACATCTGGATATTCGAGAGAATGATGAGAAAAGAGGGAAGACAGCTGAAGACTTGGTTTCAATTCCTTTAGCTCCTGAGGATCCTGAGAAAGTTACTTTCGTTGGAGCCACACTAGAGGAGCCCTTTAGAGGGAAGTTAGTGAAATTTTTGTAAGAAAATAGTGATGTGTTTGCATGGTCGGCAGCTGATATGCCAGGCATAGACCCAGAACTAATTACTCACAAGCTGAATGTGGATCTGAGTCGGAAGACGGTGAAGCAAAAGAAAAGAAGTTTTGCCCCAGAGAGGCAAGAAGCTATAAAACAGGAAGTAGAGAAGCTCTTAGAGGCTGGATTCATTGAGGAGATACAATTTCTAGAATGGTTAGCAAACCCTGTAATGGTGAAGAAGGCCAATGGGAAATGGATGAATGACGCATGCCCTAAGGACTCTTTCCCGTTGCCAATGATAGATACTTTGATATATGCCACTGCTGGACATGAGATGCTGAGCTTCATGAATGGATTTAGTGGATACAATCAGATCAAGATGCACAAGGACGACATCCCAAAGGTATCATTCATCACTGACTTTGGTATTTATTGTTATCTTGTTATGGCATCTGGTCTCAAGAATGCAGGAGCCACCTATCAAAGGTTGGTAAATAAAATTTTTTAAGGATCTTATTGGCAAGACCATGGAAGTTTATGTTGATGACATGTTAGTCAAAAGTCTAGTGAAGACTGACCATATAACCCATTTGAGGGAAGCTTTTGAGGTCCTGAGATACCATAAGGTGATGTTAAATCATACAAAGTGTGCTTTCAGAGTAGGATCTGGATAGTTTTTGGGATTGATGGTCTCCAAGAGAGGAGTCGAGGCCAATCCCGATAAAATAAAGGCAATCCTGGACATGGAGCCCCCAAAAACTATCAAAGAAGTTCAAAAGCTCACTGGAAGGGTTGCTACATTGGGACAATTCATCTCAAAATCTGGAGACAAGTGTTTGTCATTCTTCAAGTCTTTAACGAAAGTTAAGGATTTTGTATGGAGTGAAGAAAGCCAGAAGGCATTCGAGGAATTAAAGAAATATATGGTTTAGGCCCCGTTGTTGGCCAAGCCAGCTTCGAATGAAGTTTTATACTTATACTTGGCCGTTTCAGAGAGTGCCTTGAGCGCTGTATTGGTTAAGGAGGAATTAAAAATCCAGAAACCCGTGTACTATGTTAGTAAAATTCTGCATGGAGCTGAATTGAATTATTCAACTATTGAGAAGTTTGCTTTAGCCTTGGTAATGGCTTCGAGAAAGTTGCGTCCTTACTTCCAGGCTCATAAGATTGAGGTGCTAACAAATTAACCCCTGAGAAATATCATTCATAGTCCCAAGGCTAGTGGGAGGATATCAAGTGGGCAATAGTGCTGGGAGAATTCGATATTAAGTATAAGCCACGAACGGCAATAGAAGCCCTATCATTGGCTGACTTCGTGGTGGAATGTACCATACCCAACCAAGAAGTCGGGGGGTAGGAGGATACCATACCTCAAGACAAGGAAGTTGATAAGGGGGACAAAGAACAGGATGATAAGGAGAAAGAATATTGGGTTCTCTATTTTGATGGAGCATCAAAAACAAATTCAAGTGGAGCAGGTTTGGTTTTACAAAGCCCTGATGGGTTCTTGATTGAGTATGCCATGAAGTTAGACTTCCCGACCACAAACAATGAGGCTGAATATGAAGCTCTGATAGCTGGCCTCGGCCTAGCAGGGACACTGAGAGTCAAGAACTTGAAGGTCTGTGGAGACTCAAAGTTGGTTATATCCCAGGTGAAGGGAGAGCTTGAGGCAAGGGATGATACGATGGCTAAATATTTCCGCCTAGTAAGGGCTGTGATGACCCAACTCGATGAATGCCATATTGAGCACATTCCAAGGGAGGAAAATGCTAAGGCAGATGCCTTATCAAAGTTTGCTTCATCCGAGATAGAGGAAAGTTCAGGAAGTGTATATTTCCGTGTCCTGAAGACACAGAGCATTGATGTTAAGCTTGTAACTCCTATAGGTCTGGGGACGTCATGGATAGATCCCATTAAGACTCATATTCAAACTGGTTGGTTGCCTAATGATGTTACTGAAGCACGGAAGTTGGTTGTTCGAGCATTAAGATACTCCTTGATAGATGGGATTTTGTATAAAAGATCTTATGTAGTTCCTTACCTAAGATGTCTCAGGCCCGATGAGGCATGATTGGCTCTTGAAGAAGTGCATGAAGGTATCTGTAGGAAACACTTGGGGGGCAGGGCCCTAACTCATAAGATAACCCGTTTAGGCTTCTATTGGCCATAAATGATGGCTGATGCCAAAGAATATGTGAAAAAGTGTGACCGCTGTCAGAAACATGCACCTGTCGTTAGACAACCCCCCGAGATGCTGACCTCCATCAACTCACCCATCCCCTTTGCTATGTGGAGAATGGATATACTGGGGACTTTCCCCATGGCCACGGTACAAAGGAAGTTCCTGATTGTAGCCATTGATTATTTTACTAAGTGGATTGAAGCCAAGCCTTTGTCCAAAATCACAACTAAGTAGGTTGCACAATTCCTGTGGGAAAATATCATGTGCCGGTATGGAATTCCCCGCATCCTAGTCATTGACAATGGAACACAATTCAACAACGAGGAATTCAAGAAGTATTGTGAGGATAATGAAATTGAGTTACGATTCACCTCTGTGGCTCACCCATAAGCCAATGGGCAAACGCAAGTGGCGAATCGAATAATCCTGTATGGACTAAAGAAGAGGATCGAGAAGTCGAGGAATAACTGGGTGGATGAAATACTCCCAATACTATGGGCCTATAGGTCTACCTGTAGAGTTACGACTGTAGCAACTCCCTTCATGTTAGCATATGGGGGCAGAAGCAGTTGTTCCTGTAGAGATATCACATTCCTCCCCCAGGATTCAAGCTTTCAATGCTGAGGAAAATGAGGAAGGGAAAAGGTTAGCCCTGGATCTAATTGATGAAGTGCGAGATGAGGCACATGCGAAGATAGTGGAGTATCAGAAAAAGGCTTCATTCTACTACAACCTAAGGGTTAAAGAAATGTTCTTCAAACAAGGTGACTTAGTCTTAAGGAAGGTGGAAGCTTCTGGTGTAGGGCAAAAATGGAAGCTTGCCCCAAATTGGGAAGGGCCATACAAGGTCAAGAGTGTTCAAGGTAGAGGAACCTACAAGCTTGAAACTATGGATGGTTTTGAAGTCCCGAAAACTTGGCATGCAAAAAACCTGAAGATTTACCATGTATGAAACGGTTGAGCACGATGCTCACCTGTCAAGATGACAAGTAGGTTGAAAACACCTTGAAGCTTTGCTTGCTTAGGATTTACATATTTTAGTTTTGTTTTGAGGTTTATTAAGACTGGTGTAAGGGATGAATCCCAACAATTTGTGAAATTCAGAAAGTTTTTAAAATATGTTTTGAATTCCAATAACAAAACAAGTAAACTAAGTGCATGAGATGAAAGCATAAAGTTTGATAAATAAAACAAGTTCAAATAAATAATACAAAGTTTGATAAATAAAGTCTCGAAGACAAGATAAAATAGATAAGCCACGCAGGGCTGGAAAAGCTCTAAGGAGCAGATGTGCCCTCGGCATCCATATCATCATCTTCTACGCTCTCGCTGGAAGTCTCTGTCGTCTCGGAGGAGGAAGAGCTATCATCCTCAACCGGCCTGGAAGACGACTCGGGAGGAGGAAAAAGTGGGTCCTAAGGGATACGATCCGAGACAACCACTCGGGTACGAAACCTCTGCAGTAAAGCCTCGTCATTAGGACAGACATAGTCCGCCGGGTTAATATCAGGACATGCCTCGTTCACGGTCCCAAGGGCCGTGTCCCAGCCAGCCCTAAAAAACCCAGGGAAGACTGAATCGTCTCTCACCCTCATGGACTGGGTAAACTCCTCTGAGTTTAAATAGTTGTCGATTGCCTTATCTTTCTCCGCCCTTAGCACCACCAGCTCAGAGTTGGACTCTCCGAGCTCCTCCTCCTTATGCTTCAGCTTCCGCTCCAAAGCAGCGTACTTCTTCTGCTGCCTCCTGAGGGCATTATCAGCTTTTTTAGAGGCCCTCTTTCATGATTCAGCTTGCCTCACAGCGCCTTGGAAGTAGGCGTTAGACTGAAACGTAACAATAAACAAAAGTGTAAGGCAAGTGAATGCTACAAGTAAGAAAGAAAAATTTCAAGAAATAATCATACCAAGGCTAAGGACTGAGCTCCCATAAGCTTTATCCTCTCCAAGTCAGGAGTAGCCACCACATCGGTGAAGTCCTTGAGAGTTACGCCATGGTAAGACCAATCCCAGGCGTGCTTCATGGATCCAACCACGGTATCCCCTCGGCGGAATCCCCAGAGAGGCTGAAAGGCGCCCATAGCAGTAGAGACAGGAGCAGCAGTAGTGATAGGGGCACTGTGGCCCTCAGCTCCATCAGCCGGAACCTCCATCATGGGCTCCTTATGCTTCCGTAGGAAGCTAGGCTCCGTAGCCTTTCCTCGAGTATCCAGGCCTGCAAGGCGAGTATGGCGCCCTCCAAACCCGGGTCAGAAGTTTGGGGCCCACACACACACCTTAATTATAACCTGCTTATAACAATAATAAAGATAATAATAATATATGCAATGACCCTACTGACCAACCACCACGGACCGCAACAGGTTAAAGTATGCACACAAGCCAAACACACTAATATATTACAAACCGTTCAAATCCCAACTATTACAAATTCAAACTGAGTATTAAACATTATTACAAATTTTTACAAACTTAAATTATTCCAAAAGAAGCCTACTAGCTCCGCTTTCTCAACCTGAACCCCTAGCTCTAGCGCTGGACTGGGGATCCTCTTTACCAACTGGTTCCTTTTTAACTGGAAAGAATATAAACAACATCGCACAAATGAGCTAACTAGCTCAGCAAGTCACAATGACAAAACTGAAAATAATGATCATCAGGTGAATATGGTTATGATATCAAGTGAACAATGGATTATGATTTAGAATTGGATATTATACTTTTAATTTAAAAACCAAGGTTAGGCTGCTGATCAGTCACGCACTAACCCCGAGTAAGGCACACAGCATTGCTCTAACTACTGGATCCAAGGCACACATTGGCCTAACTTGACCATTATATGGTCTGACCATGAATCTGGTCCATAATTTTATAAAAACAATCCAATTCTAACATAATAACAGAATATGCAATAATAAACAATAATCGAAATCATTAACAACAATAAATGTTTAATAATGAAAGGGTTTCAATCCTTGCAAGGATCAATAAGGCAATTTAAAAGCTTGGATGCTGGGTAATGAAAAAATTGGATAACAAAGGAATCAACGTTTCAAGGTTTCAAGGATTTGGTCTTTCAAAGTATTAGATACCATGGGTTGAGTATATAATAGTTCATGTCAGTGTCTGGTATTTAGTTTGTATGTATTTGTGGAGTAGTATCGTAGATTTGTGGTTCTTATTTGGGTATACAATAATCAATGGATTAGAAAGAATATGATTCATAGCTCAAGAACAATAACTGAAATTAGGATTTAGGTTTCTGTGCTTCAAAGCACTTGCAATATCACAGGATTATCAAGTACTACAATATCTCGAGAAAGTTCAGAACACTTGCCTAATATTAGCTTACTACACTGCACTCGTTTCCAATCACAACCGTCTTACTCTTCAACTATCTGTTTCCCTTTCTTACGTCTTGCCTCTTCTGCTCACATATCATAAGCATCTATCAATAATTTACTAATGGAATTCTATTCAACACATACTTCTATCTACCCTTCGGTTTACCCAAATCCGATTAACGGATTGAAAGTTATGCAATAATCAAGTAAACACCGAATATATAGATCGATAGTCAATTAACAAGTCACATATAGCACATAATACATCACGTAATTAATGATATATTATTTATAAAGAAGTATCGGGTCATAAATAGGCTTTCTGGTACTTAAAATGATTTTTAAAACATTTTTCGGAATTAAAACGGGTCGTTGGATCAATTTCGGGTTAATAAACAGGGTTCGGTTGGCCCATTCTGGCTCCGAAATAATTTTAGAATAATTATCGAGCCTTGGAAATAATTTAGAATAATATTTTAAAGCTCGAAACTATTTTCAGAATTTTTAAATCAATTTTAGATAATTAAATCTAATTAAATAATTAATTAAAATCAATTAATAATTAATTAAATCAATTAATCAATTAATTTTTGAATTAATTGACCAATTAATCAATTATAAATTAACTAAAATTAATTAACTAATTAATTTAGATTTATTGGTGAATTAAAAATAATTTTCAGAATTAAAATAATAATTTTTAGAATTTTCAGAATTTAAAAATGAATTTTTATAATAAAAATAAATAGGAAATATGATTTTTAAACATTTTATAAACAGGAATCCTAAATTTGCAAAGTCTGGAAACTTCAGGGACCTAACTGCATCGTTTTCAAAAGTTGGGGTACTAAACTGTAATTTTCCAGCCCTTCGCCGGAAAACAGTCGGGTTCGCCGGAGAACACGTTCCCGGCGTCCTCACCCCACCAACACCTCCAGATCACATCTACACAACACCAGGAATACAACCATGCAATCAATTCATCCTAACAATCCCTGAGTTGGCCGGAATTTGTCCGTGAAGTTTTCCAGTTTCCGGCGAACATCGGAAAACTTCAAAACATAACTCCCTTCTCTACAGACCTCGTTGGTTCATGAAACTTATACGACTAGATTGCAAATTTCACAGAGAATACAATCCACTATAACACAACATCAATCTATCACAGAATAAGAAACCCCCAAATTTCAATTAACAACATTCATACGGGTTATAAACCCAAATTTTGAAATTCGAAAATCAAACTCAAATTTGAACATGTTATTGAACTCCAAATCAGACGTATGACATATGAAAATCATCAGGAAAACAAGCTCTACAACATGCAATCATCAAATCATACAAACAATCATCCGAACAAAATTTCATATTTTTAATAAAATAAATTCGAAAATAAATAAATTTTTAGAAAAATAACCTTGATTTCTGCAATGAAACAAAGCTCAGAATCTGATAGAACACTTCAAATCCTTCGTTTTGGTTACTCAAGCTTTGAAAACAGAGATCGGTAACGCCTTCGTTTTGCTGTTTAATTCTTAGAACAGTTTTGGGAAATTAGGGCTTTTCTCTGAAAATTATATAATTAACTATCTGCAAATGATTTTGATACGAAATAAAATATGGTAAAAGGCTATTTATAATTACGAAAAATTTGTATCCCGTTGGATCATTCCGGATATAAAATGGTACGTTTATTTGTAAAAACTGATCCAAACGGTATCGGTTTTCGGGATAATTATCCAAATCAGTACAATTTGTACTGCGGTCTTGGTCTCAGCACCTGGTTACACGTATTACGAAGTGATAATTGTGATAGTTTAATAAAAATCTCCCGTTTATCGAAAATACGGGTTTTATTGATTTACCGAAATGAATATTGTATCGAAAATGTTGCGCCGGGACCCACGCAGGACAAACCGTACGCCGGATCGAAAAAGTCGAAACATGTAATATGCTCGGAATATTACAATTAGGTTAGGAAGGAGTTCTCGAAAGAGTTTCGGGTTCCAAAAACATAACAACGGTTGACGTCGGTTGGTTTCCGTTTTTATAAAATAGATTTTAATTACCCGGAAAAAGATTTTAGAAATTTCATATGATTCTTATAAATCCATAAACCAACACAAAAATAATTAGGAAGATATGACAATTATCTATATTTTATTTTGGACATATAAAAATTAAAATACTCAATTAATATTATTTTTGAATATTCAAGTACAGATAACACTTAACAATTAGCTCACAGAATAGATACTAAACACACATAATAATTCTATAATAGCAAAAATAATTACACGATATATCCCGGATATTACATTCTTCCCCCCTTAAAAGCATTCTGTCCTCAGAATCTCTAAGAAAACAAATGAGGGTACTTTTCTCTCATATCACTTTCTAACTCCCAGGTTGACTCTTCAACCTTTGGGTTTCTCCACAATACTCTTACTAACTTTACCACTTTATTTCTCAATACTTTCTCTCTTTCCTCTAGAATCTCTATCGGACTCTCTACATAGGATAAATCTGCTTGAAGTTTTATTGGCTCATATTCTATTACATGCCTGGAGTCTGGATTATATTTCTTAAGCATTGATATGTGAAAAACATTGTGAATGTGCTCCATGTGCGGAGGTAACGCCAACTCGTAAGCTACCTTGCCAATACGCTTTAGGATTTCAAAAGGTCCGACATATCTTGGGCTTAGCTTCCCTTTCTTCCCAAATCTCGTTAGTCCTTTCCATGGTGATACTTTCAATAATACCAAGCTTCCTTCTTCAAATTCCATATCTTTTCTTGAATGGTCAGCATATTTCCTTTGACAATCTTGTGCGGCTATTAATCTTTTCTGGATAATTTAAACAATTTCCTTTGTCTGCTGCACCAATTCAGGTCCGAGTATTTTGCGTTCTCCTACTTCGTCCCAATATATTGGAGATCTACACTTGCGTCCATAAAGGGCTTCATAAGGTGGCATCCCAATACTGGCGTGATAACTGTTGTTATAAGCAAACTCTACCAGGGGTAAATGCTCGTCCCAACTTCCTTTGAAATCAATAGCACAAACACGTAGCATGTCCTCGATTGTCTGGATCGTTCTTTCACTTTGGCCATTCGTTTGGGGGTGATAAGCTGTACTCATATTCAGTCTTGTTCCCAAACATTCTTGAAAACTCTTCCAAAATCTTGAATTAAATCTTGGATCTCGATCAGATACAATAGACACTGGAACTCCATGACGAACTACGATCTCTTTCAAGTACATATGAACTAACTTGTCGAGCGAAAATCTTTCATTTATAGGCAGAAAATGAGCTGACTTGGTAAGTCTATCTACTATAACCCAAATGGCATCATGATTAACCCTTGTCCTTGGTAATCCAACTATGAAATCCATGGCAATATGTTCCCACTTCCACTCTGGAATCTCCAATGGCTGTAGCTATCCGCTTGGTCTCTGATGCTCTACTTTAACTTTCTGACTGGTATAGCATTTGCTAACCCATTCCGCAATTTCCTTCTTTATATTTGGCCACCAATAATTCTTCTTTAAATCTCTGTACATTTTGGTACTCCCTAGATGGATGGAATATCTTGAACTATGTGCCTCTTGTAAAATTTCATTTTTCAGCTCCGTCACTGGTGGAATCCAAATTCTTGAGGAAAACCTAAGAATACCTTGATCATCTTGTTGCGTGCATAATTCCTCACCTACCAAACTATTTATATCTTGATCCATTACCTTTTTCTGGCATTTCTTTATTTTCTCCAATAACTCCGGTTGGAAAATCATACCGTACACTTTTGCTTCCTCAGGCTTGCAAATTCTAATCTCCAATTCTAATTTTTGAAATTCTTTATATATCTCTTCAGGTATGGATAATACATTTAACTTTTCCTTCCGACTTAACGCATCTTCTATAACGTTCGCCTTACCGGGATGATAATTAATCGAGCAATCATAATCCTTAATCAATTTTAACCATCTCCTTTGTCTCATATTAAGTTCCTTCTGGGTAAATATGTATTTCAAACTTTTGTGATCCGTGAAAATCTCACACTTTTCTTCATACAAATAATGTCTCCAAATCTTCAAAGCGAAAACTATAGCTGCTAACTCCAAATCATGAGTAGGGTACTTCTGTTCATGTGGTTTCAATTGCCTTGACGCATACGCAATCACCTTGTCGTGCTGCATAAGAACACATCCTAATCCTTTGTAAAAAGCATCGCTATAAATTACGCAATTCCCTTGATCGTCTGGAAGTGACAAAACAGGTGTTGTGATTAATCTCCGCTTCAATTCCTGCAAACTTTCTTCGCACTTATCATTCCATATAAACTTTTCATTCTTTCGTATAAGCTTTGTCAATGGTGTTGCAATTCTTGAGAAATTCTGAACGAATCGTCGATAATATCCTGCCAATCCCAAGAAACTTCTTACCTCAGTGGGTGTTCTCGGTCTTTCCCAATTCGTAATTGCCTCGATCTTTGCCGGGTCCACTTTGATCCCTTCGCTACTGACTATGTGTCCTAAGAACTGAACTTCCTGTAGCCAAAACTCACACTTCGACAATTTAGCATATAACTTCTTTTTCCTTAAAATCTCCAAAGCTGTCCTTAAATGTTCCGCATGATCCTCCTTCGTCTTTGAATAGATCAAAATATCGTCTATAAATACTATAACGAACTTGTCCAAATATTCCTTGAAAATTCTGTTCATCAGGTCCATAAACGCTGCTGGGGCGTTGGTCAATCCAAAAGACATCACTAAAAACTCGTAATGTCCATACCTTGTTCTGAAAGCTGTCTTTGGTATATCTTCTGGTTTGATCTTCAGTTGATGATATCCCGATCTTAAATCGATTTTGGAGAAATACTTGGCTCCCTTCAATTGGTCAAACAAATCATCAATTCTGGGTAACGGATACTTATTCTTGATCGTCAACTTGTTGAGCTCCCTATAGTCGATGCACAGTCTCATGCTTCCATCCTTCTTCTTGACAAATAATACTGGTGCACCCCACGGGGATACGCTGGGTCTAATTACTCCTTTCTCTAACAGCTCTTGCAATTGTTTTGCTAATTCTTTCATCTCAACGGGCGCCATTCTATACGGGGCCTTGGATACTGGTTCGGTTCCAGGTGCTAAGTCGATTGCAAATTCAATTTCTCTATCTGGAGGAAGTCCTGGTAACTCGTCGGGAAATACGTCTGGAAATTCATTTACAACTGGAATATCTTCAAGTTTTGCTGGCTCCTGACCTCTGTCGATCACATATGCTACGAAGTGCTCACATCCTTGTCGTAGTAACTTCTTGGCTTGAATCATCGTTAAGAACTTCTTTACCTGCTTCTGTCCCTTGAACGTTACTATTCTTTCGTCTAGCGTTTTCACCATTACTTTCTTATTTCGACAATCTATCTGGGCATCATGCTTAGATAACCAATACATCCCTAATATAACGTCAAATTCTCCTAACTTAAACAATATCAAATCTACACAAAACTTACTACCAGAAATCTCAATCTCACAATTCCCACAAACTTGGTTAACAGTTACACGTTCTTGATTTGCTAATTCCACAGTCATTATTTCATTTAAATACCCAACTGGACAATTTAACTTACTAACAAAATCTTGTGAAACAAATGATCGAGTTGCTCCTGAATCTATTAACACTTTGGCACATAAAGAATTCACATTAAGCGTACCTGCCACGACATCCGTATCCTGGATCGCATCCTTCACCGACATGTCAAAAACTCTAGCCCTCGGAGTCTCATTCACTGTTGGGGTAGATCCCATAATCCTTAATGTATTACTGACTGGGGTTGGTGTCTTGCAATCCCTGGCCATATGTCCTGGCTTCCCACATTTAAAGCATATAAATCCAATGACTGGAACTTTCACTGCTGCATTCCGGATAGGCTGATCCTTATTTGCTGGCTCTCTTGCTGGCTGATTTCGGCACTCCCTCGAGTAGTGCCCTTTCTGGTTGCATTTAAAACATACGACATTCAACTTATTACAAACTCCTCCATGCTTCTTTCCACATACTTGACAATCTGGAAAAGTTAATCTCAACTGATTCGGCTGATTCACATTAGCTGAACGATTGCCCTGGCCTCCGTCTCGTGCATTTTGTCTCCTGAAATTAAAATTTCTCCCTGGCTGAAACTTGCCCTTCTTAAAATTTGGAAACTTCCCTGTTTGTGACTGACCCTCACTTCCCTCAACTTTCCTTTTCTTGCTTTCCTTTTCTTTCTGGAACATCTCACTCTCTGTCTCTGCGATCATAGCTTTCTGTACAACCCCGGCATAGGTATCCAATTCAAAAATAGCTACCTTCCCTCTGATCCATGGCTTCAAGCCTTGCTGGAATCTCTTAGCTTTCTTTCTATCAGTATCAACATACGACGGCACATACCTTGACAATTCCTCAAACTTCCCCTCATAATCTGTTACCGACATGTTCCCTTGCTTTAATTCTAAAAACTTCAGCTCCATTTGATCCTGAACAAACTGAGGAAAATACTTTTCTAAAAACAATTCCTTAAACCTTTCCCAAGTAATAACATCTGTGCTTTCCAATGTTTTCACCATTTCCCACCAATAGGTGGCCTCATTCTTCAGATAGTAACTTGCAAATTCAACCTTCTGCTCCTCTTTCACTTTTACCAAGGCAAATGCCTTCTCTATTTCCTTTAACCACACATTTGCTTCAATTGGCTCTAAGGAACCCTTGAATTCTGGTGGGTTTACTGCCTGAAAAGTTTTGAAAGTTAACTGGGGATTGGTCTGTCTCTGCTGTTGTTGTGCCAGGTGAACTGTTTGTTGGGCCAAGATTTCAAGAATCTGGGCTATTACTGGGTCCATGGGTCCTGGGTTCACATTCTGGTTTGTATCATTTTGGTTGTTATTATTGTTGTTGTTGGTTTCTTCATTCTGGGTGTTGGTGCGGGTATTTCTTCTGGGAGGCATTTTCTGTAAAGAATCAATCAATTTATTTAGCTTTTGAATCAAATCTTTGTATAAAAGAAAAGTTTTGTAAAATAGAAATATCTCTTTTTGAAAACAGTTGTAACTAAGTAAATTGCATGCTTCTTTACAGAATATAAGCAGTTATGGAAAACAGGGTACATGGTATCACAGGGTATATTGGTGCAATAAATAAGGTAAAGTAAAACAGGTGCAATAAAGTAAATGACAGTGTTGGAAAGGAAAAGGTACTGATATATAGATCAAAAGTTTTAGGTAGTATAAGCGTAAAGACGCTTCGAAAGTAAAAGCAAAAAGGGTACAACAACCTAGTCAATAGTCAGCATCACTAGTCTATAAATATAACTCAAAAGTCTACTGATACACACTACACACTACTGTCCATACTACATAACCATAACAACACTGCTCAGCATCTCCTATCTCAAAATCTCTAACTCAGCTCCAAGGAAACTCTGGTCCTGCCAGCCTCTCAAAGTTCTCCATCACCTCAGTAACCCAGCCCAGCAGTGCATCAGGGCCTCTGCTAGGTAGTGTAGCTCCATGTAACCTAGCCTCAAGAACCCTCCGTGTCACATGAATCTCCTCTCGAAGCTCCCTCACACCACGATCAACATCTGTAGTCCTAATGATATGCTGTAACTTTCTAATCTGAGCCAACAAGGAATCACGCTCCAATAGAAGAGCCTCATACCGGTAATAAGGAACTGGGGGCAATATAGACTGGAATGGGGCACTCGCTACTGAATGCCCAGTGGAATCTGAATCAGCTGGTGGGGGTCCTCTGACAGGTGGCCTCATGCCTGGAGGTGAAATAACCTGCAATGGTACGGGCTGCAACACCGTTGGAGGTAGAATAGCCAATGCTGGTGGAATCATAGGACGTGGATCTGATGCTGGTGCTCCAACTGAAGGCTCTGAGTGATCATCTGATACGGGAATAAAAGAGTCGGCCATCTCTGCTATCTGAAATCATATCGTAATATAAGAATCTCGTACCACGACGCAAACTATACTAATACCGGTTATACCATAACACTCAACCTCTCGACGTTCTATCATCCTATACCTTACTTCTAATCCTATCCCTCTACCCATTCCCGTCAATCTAGGCTTGTATCAGTGACTTATAACCTGTAGCTCTGATACCAAACCTGTGGCGCCCTCCAAACCCGGGTCAGAAGTTTGGGGTCCACACACACACCTTAATTATAACCTGCTTATAACAATAATAAAGATAATAATAATATATGCAATGACCCTACTTACCAACCACCACGGACCGCAACAGGTTAAAGTATGCACACAAGCCAAACACACTAATATATTACAAACCGTTCAAATCCCAACTATTTCAAATTCAAACTGAGTATTAAACATTATTACAAATTTTTACAAACTTAAATTATTCCAAAAGAAGCCTACTAGCTCCGCTTTCTCAACCTGAACCCCTAGCTCTAGCGCTGGACTGGGGATCCTCTTTACCAACTGGTTCCTTTTTAACTGGAAAGAATATAAACAACATCGCACA
This sequence comes from Apium graveolens, assembly GCF_009905375.1. NCBI lineage: Eukaryota > Viridiplantae > Streptophyta > Magnoliopsida > Apiales > Apiaceae > Apium > Apium graveolens. The sequence goes on from NC_133655.1 coordinate 164,845,502, forward strand.
AATGAGCTAACTAGCTCAGCAAGTCACAATGACAAAACTGAGAATAATGATCATCAGGTGAATATGGTTATGATATCAAGTGAACAATGGATTATGATTTAGAATTGGATATTATACTTTTAATTTAAAAACCAAGGTTAGGCTGCTGATCAGTCACGCACTAACCCCGAGCAAGGCACACATCATTGCTCTAACTACTGGATCCAAGGCACACATTGGCCTAACTTGACCATTATATGGTCTGACCACGAATCAGGTCCACAATTTTATAAAAACAATCCAATTCTAATATAATAACAGAATATGCAATAATAAACAATAACCGAAATCATTAACAACAATAAATGTTTAACAATGAAAGGGTTTCAATCCTTGCAAGGATCAATAAGGCAATTTAAAAGCTTGGATGCTGGGTAATGAAAGAATTGGATAACAAAGGAATCAACGTTTCAAGGTTTCATGGATTTGGTCTTTCAAAGTATAAGATACCATGGGTTGAGTATATAATAGTTCATGTCAGTGTCTGGTATTTAGTTTGTATGTATTTGTGGAGTAGTATCGTAGATTTGTGGTTCTTGTTTGGGTATACAATAATCAATGGATTAGAAAGTATATGATTCATGGCTCAAGAACAATAACTGAAATTAGGATTTAGGTTTCTGTGCTTCAAAGCACTTGCAATATCACAGGATTATCAAGTACTACAATATCTTGAGAAAGTTCAGAACACTTGCCTGATATTAGCTTACTACACTGCACTCGTTTCCAATCACAACCGTCTTACTCTTCAACTATCTGTTTCCCTTTCTTACATCTTGCCTCTTCTGCTCACATATTATAAGCATCTATCAATAATTTACTAATGGAATTCTATTCAACACATACTTCTATCTACCCTTCGGTTTACCCAAATCCGATTAACGGATTAAAAGTTATGCAATAATCAAGTAAACACCGAATATATAGATCGATAGTCAATTAACAAGTCACATATAGCACATAATACATCACGTAATCAATGATATATTATTTATAAAGAAGTCTCGGGTCATAAATAGGCTTTCTGGTATTTAAAATGATTTTTAAAACATTTTTCGGAATTAAAACGGGTCGTTGGATCAATTTCGGGTAATAAACAGGGTTCGGTTGGCCCATTCTGGCTCCGAAATAATTTTAGAATAATTATCGAGCATTGGAAATAATTTAGAATAATATTTTAAAGCTCGAAACTATTTTTCAGAATTTTTAAATCATTTTTAAATAATTAAATATAATTAAATAATTAATTAAAATCAATTAATAATTAATTAAATCAATTAATCAATTAATTTTCAAATTAATTGACCAATTAATCAATTATAAATTAACTGAAATTAATTAACTAATTAATTTAGATTTATTGGTGAATTAAAAATAATTTTCAGAATTAAAATAATAATTTTTAGAATTTTCAGAATTTAAAAATGAATTTTTATAATAAAAATAAATAGGAAATATAATTTTTAAACATTTTATAAACAGGAATCCTAAATTTGCAAAGTCTGGAAACTTCAGGGACCTAACTGCATCGTTTTCAAAAGTTGGGGTACTAAACTGTAATTTTCCAGCCCTTGCCGGAAAACAGTCGTGTTCGCCGGAGAACACGTTCCCGGCGTCCTCACCCCACCAACACCTCCAGATCACATCTACACAACACCAGGAACACAACCATGCAATCAATTCATCCTAACAATCCCTGAATTGGCCGGAATTTGGCCGTGAAGTTTTCCAGTTTCCGGCGAACATCGGAAAACTTCAAAACACAACTCCCTTCTCTACAGACCTCGTTGGTTCATGAAACTTATGCGAATAGATTGCAAATTTCACAGAGAATACAATCCACTATAACACAACATCAATCTATCACAGAATAAGAAACCCCAAAATTTCAATTAAAAACATTCATACGGATTATAAACCCTAATTTTGAAATTCGAAAATCAAACTCAAATTTGAACATGTTATTGAACTCCAAATCAGACGTATGACATATGAAAATCATTAGGAAAACAAGCTCTACAACATGCAATCATCAAATCATACAAATAATCATCCGAACAAAATTTCATATTTTTAATAAAATAAATTCGAAAATAAATAATTTTTTAGAAAAATAACCTTGATTTCTGCAGTAAAACAAACTCAGAATCTGATAAAACACTTCATATCCTTCGTTTTGGTTACTCAAGCTTTGAAAACAGAGATCGGTAACGCCTTCGTTTTGCTGTTTGATTCTTAGAACAGTTTTAGGAAATTAGGGCTTTTCTCTGAAAATTATATAATTAACTATCTGCAAATGATTTTGATATGAAATAAAATACGGTAAAAGGCTATTTATAATTACAGAAAATTTGTATCCCGTTGGATCATTCCGGATATAAAACGGTACGTTTATTTGTAAAAACTGATCCAAACGGTATCGGTTTTCGGGATAATTATCCAAATCAGTACAATTTGTACTGCGGTCTTGGTCTCAGCGCCTGGTTACACGTATTACGAAGTGATAATTGTGATAGTTTAATAAAAAGCTCCCGTTTATCGAAAATACGGGTTTTATTGATTTACCGAAACGAATATTATATCGAAAATGTTGCGCTGGGACCCGCGCAGGACAAACCGTACGCCGGATCGAAAAAGTCGAAACATGGAATATGCTCGGAATATTACAATTAGGTTAGGAAGGAGTTCTCGAAAGAGTTTCGGGTTCCAAAAACGTAACAACGGTTGACGTCGGTTGGTTCCCGTTTTTATAAAATAGATTTTACTTACCCGGAAAAAGATTTTAGAAATTTCATATGATTCTTATAAATCCATAAACCAACATAAAAATAATTAGGAAGATATGACAATTATCTATATTTTATTTTGGACATATAAAAATTAAAATACTCAATTAATATTATTTTTGAATATTCAAGTACAGATAACACTTAACAATTAGCTCACAGAATGATTACTGAACACACATAATAATTATATAATAGTAAAAATAATTACACGATATATCCCGGATATTATAGCGAGCCTTCTTCATCCTGGCAGTCTCCTCAACGAGAGGCAAATTATCCTCGTTGATCTCCTTAGCAGCTGCAAAACAAGAGAAAAAATAAAATAAATGGTGTCAATAATGCATGAAATAAAATAAAAATGAGAAGGGAAGAAAAATACCCTGTTGAGAAACAGATGATAGCCCCACGTGGATGAGGGAGAACTCCTCTAAAAGAGTCCAGCTGATAGTGGCACCGTCATCCCGAGTAAGCTCCTCATAAATGATAGTTTCCTCGGGATTTAAGTGAATGGATTTGAGGCTACCATCACTAACCTTCCCGAAGGAAGATCTGAAGAGGGTGCCCCAGTGACCATTCTCCCACCTTAACCCGAAAAAACTGTTCCTCCAATTTTGGTTATTGTCGGGAATGGAGGCGCTGTTAAAAATATGCTTACACTTGGGCCTTTGTTTAATATAGACCCAACCACAATTACCAGAAGAACTATTGTAACATTGAAAAACCTTCCTAAAAACAGCTACGGATAAGGGAAAACCTCCTCTAAGACAACAAGCCATAAAAAATAAAATGTTCCTCCAAGCGTTTGGAGGAAGCTGACATGGGTTTATTTATAAATCAGCTAAAAGGTGAGGAATGAAGGGATGAAAAGGAAACCTATGCTCAGTATCAAGGGCATCTGTGTAAACAAAAAGAGTATCAGGTTTCCAGTGGCAAGTACGGTCGCCACCAGAAACTGGAACTAGCCTAAAGGGAGGACGAACGTTATAACGTGCATTTAACTTATCATAATCTATATTGTGCCAAGTGTTGCAATGATTAAAAGAATCAAGATGTGCAGTGGAGGGATATTCATCCCCCTAGTGTTGATCATATCTATCAAAGACATGTAAGAAGAGCGGATCTCGACATCCTTACCTCGTTTTGAAGCCGAGGCAATCTTGGCCGCTCTCTCAGCACCTTTGTCTGCCATTGATAGAGAATGAAGAGACCGGAAAATTCTTTGAGAAGGAAGGATGTTGAGAGTGTTTAGAGAAGAAGAAGGAGTTTAAGTAGGAATGAAATGAGAAGTATGAGGAAATCACACTCTCATCCCACCCTTATATAGACAAAAAGAAGGCAAATTGGGCCTTAGAAAAGCCCATTTGGGCCCAAAAATGGAAGAATCTGGAATGTTCCAGAAAATCTTGGAAATTTTTGATATTATTTGGCAAAATCTGGAAGAGTCTAGAAATTCCAGAATATTCTGGAAGCTGGGCTTAAAGATTAAGGCCCAACCTAAGTTTAATGGGCCTGGGATGTTAAAAACCCTGTAAAGGCCAATGAAAGAAAATGTATCAAGCCCAGGAAGGGCCCAAATGTTTGAATTGAAGGATAAAAGCCTATTTAGGTCAGGAAAAAGCCCAGCTTGAGGCCCAAATATTTTTCAAAATATAAGCCTAGAAAAAGGCCCAGCTAACCGAGAGAGAGCCCAATGAAGATCAGCCCAGAAAAACCAAGGGCCCAAGATATTGTTTCTTTTAAATAATATATAAAAAATAATAATAATCCTGCTCCCATTCGATCAGAATTCTTATTGAATTTCTGGTCTAAAGGATGAGGTCAAAAATGCCTTTGACTAGGTCTGAAATAAAGGGATAATTCGACCAGGTTCTGACCCAATTCGACCAAGATCTACATTTAATTTCTGATCGAAATTAATGAGGTCGAAAGAGTCTCGACCAGGGCTGAAAAGAGTGGTTAATTCGGTCAAAACAAAAATTCTGACCAACAATTCCTGCTAAAAAAAAAAGGTGAAAATCCTGGCCGAAATTCGACCAGGATTCCTGCTCGAATTGGTCTTGCTCGAAAGAGCTTCGATCAGGGCAATTAGAAGCCTAATTCGACCAGATATTAATTCAGCAATCAATTGAACTAGTATGACAAACAGATTATCATACTAGTTCAAACATATTGTCATACTGAAAGTCATACTAGTTCAAACAGATTGTCATACTAGTTCAAATAGATTGTCATACCGAAAGTCATACTAGTTCAAACAGATTGTCATACTAGTTCAAACAGATTGACATACCGATTGTCATACTAGTTCAAACAGATTGTCATACTAGTTCAAACAGATTGTCATACCGAAAGGTTCAAACAGATTGTCATACCGAAAGTCATGCTAGTTCAAACAGATTGTCATACCGAAAGTCATGTTAGTTCAAATGGAGTAGCTATGGAATTATCTTGCCATTTCAAGGTAAATTGATCAGAGACATAAAAAATAAGGGAAAAATTCCTAAAAATTAAGGAAAAATCCCAGAATTAAGGGAAAAATTCCTGGAAATTAAGGAAAAATCCCAGAATTAAGGGAAAAATTCCTGGAAATTAAGGAAAAATCCCAGAAATAAGGGAAAAATTCCTAAAAATTAAGGAAAAATCCGAGAAATAAGGGAAAAATTCCTAAAAATTAAGGAAAAATCCTAGAATTAAGGGAAAAATTACTGGAAATTAAGGAAAAATTCCAAAATTAAGGGAAAAATTCCTGGAAATTAAGGAAAAATCCAAAAAGTAAGGGAAAATTCCAGGAAATTAAGGAAAAATTCCAGAATTAAGGGAAAAAATCCTAAAAATTAAGGAAAAATCCTAAAATTAAGGGAAAAATTCCTGAAAATTAAGGAAAAGTCCCAGAATTAAGGGAAAAATTCCTGGAAATTAAGGAAAATTCCCAGAGTTAAGGGAAAATTTCCTGGAAATTAAGGAAAAATCCTAGAATTAAGGGAAAAATTCCTGGAAATTAAGGAAAAATCCTAGAATTAAGGTAAAAATTCCTGGAAATTAAGGAAAAATTCTTGGAAATTAATGAAAAATCCTAGAATTAGGGGAAATATTCTTGGAAATAAAGGAAAAGTCCCAGAAATTCAGGGAAAATTCCTGGAAATTAAGATAATTCCTAAATAATAGGGATAAAAGCAAATCATTGTAAATGTGTAGGTCGCTCCACACCTTACGCAAAAATGATACCCTGTAAGGGAATGAATGAACTTAACTTCTGCGAAACCTAGTCACTGTTTCCCAAAAGTTGGGGGGTAAATGATAGGGAAAAAAATAAGGCCTAGGTATGTAATTAATGTTGCATTAATCATATCAGAATTGGGCCAACATTTAGACCCATTTGAGATGGCCCAAAACCCTGAATATTAATTAATTTCATAATTAAATAATAAGGGATAAGTCAGCTGATAAGATGAGTCCTAATGGAGAAATAAATCCTTGTAGATAGACCCCCAAGGAACCTGGTGGGATGAGGAATCAGCTTCCTACTTCTCAGGACTCCAAAGTCCATTCTAATTCTTAGACTTGACCATCAGGTCTCCTAACCCAAGTCCAATTCAAGGACTCCCAACATCTATATAAGGGGCCTCACCCCACAAATTAGAACTACGTTTTTTGACTTGATTCTTGGCAATCAGCAAGGTACGTAGGCATCTTGTTAAGGCAGATTGAGTCACGAAACACAAGAGCAGTCAAATCGAGCCTCAAAGCTCACGTTCCTTAGTAATAAATACAGCAGTTATATACCTTAGTTTTTAATCCATAACATGATTAATTAGTTTAATAATTTATTAATTGATTTTAATTAATTATTTAATTGGGTTTAATTATTTATAAATGATTTAAAAATTCCGAAAAATAGTTTCGAGCTTTAAAATATTATTTTAAATTATTTTCAAGGCTCGATAATTGTTATAAAACTATTTTGAGGCCAGATTTGGCCAATCGAACCCTATTTATTGCTTTAAAAATTGACCCAACGATCCATTTTGACTCCGAAAAATATTTTAAAAATCATATTAAATACCCGAGACTTCCTTATAAATGAAATTTCATTGATTGTTTGACGTGCTATATGCTATATGTGACTTAATTGTTTGACTGTCGGATTACGTGATCAGTTTTTGTTTTTAGCATAACTTTCAATCCGTCAGTCGGATTTGGGTAAAACAAAGGGTAGATAGAAGTGTATACCGAATAGAATCATATGAGTTGAGTATTGATAGATAATTATGATATGTGAGCAGAAGAGGCAAGGCATATGAAAGGGATACAGATACTCGAGGAGTAGGAGATTGTGATTGGAAATTGGTGAAATATAGCAAGCTGGTACCAGACAAGTGTTCTGAACCTTCTCGAGATATATTGTAGATAATTGATAGTCTTATTTTATATTGCAAGTGCTTTACAACACTGAACCCTAAATCTTGATTCCAACTATTGAACTTTGAGCGGTAAACCTTATTCTTTCCAAAACATTGATTGTTGAATACCCGAATATGAACCATAGATATATGATACTACTCCATAAATACATACAAACTAAATACCGAACACTCAATCAGATTGCTTACATATTCAAACCATTGTACCTCATGCTTTGAAAGACCAAATCCTTATAACCTTGAAACTTTAATCCTTTTGTTATCCAATTCTTTCATCACCCAATAGCCGTTCTTTGAAATTGCCATATTATTTCTTTGTGAAGATTGAAACCATTTCATTATTGGACATCCAATATTTCTTATGATTTTGTTTATTTCTTTACATTGTTTATTCTGTTATTATGTTAGAATTGGATTGTTTGATAAAATTGTGGACCAGATTCGTGGTCAACCAGATTGGTGGTCAAGTTAGGCCAATGTGTGCCTTGGATCTAGTAATTAGAGCAGAGTTGTTTGCCTTGCTCGGGGTTAGTGCGTGACTGATCAGCAGCCTAATCTTAGTTTTTAAAATGAAAATATAATAATATCCAATTCTAAATCATTATTCATTGTTCACTTGATACCTTAACTCTTTTCACTTGATGATCATTATTCTCAGTCTTGTCAATGTGACTTGTTGAGCAAGTTAGCTCATTTGTGCGATGTTGTTTATGTTCTTTTCCAGTTAAGAAGGAACCGGTTGGTAGCGAGGATCCCCAATCCAGTGTGAGAGCTAAGGGTCCAGGTCGATCGAGGTAACCTAGCTGACAGCTTTTGGAATAGTTTATGTTTATGAAGTTTGTAATAATATTTATATTCAGTTTTAAGTTTGAATAGTTGGGATTTGGGCATTTGTAATAGAAGTGTGTGTGTATGGCTTGTGTACATACTTTAACCTGTTACGATCCGTGGTAGTTGGTAAGTAGGGTCACTGCATATTATTATTATCTTTATCATTGTTATAAGCAGGTTATAAACAAGGTGTGTATGTGTGTGGACCCCAAACTTCTAACCCGGGTTTGGAGGGCGCCACAGGTTTCGTATCAAAGCTACAGGTTATAAGTCACTGACACAAGCCTAGGTTGACGGGAATGGGTAGATGGTTAGGATTAGAAGTAAGAAATAGAAAAATAGAACGTCGAGAGGTTGAGTGTGATGGTATAATAGGTATTATTATGATTCGCGTCGTGGTTCGAGATTCTTATTATTGCGATATGATTTCAGATAGCAGCGATGGCCGACTCTTTCATCCCTGTATCTACTGATCACTCAGAGCCCTCAGTTGGAGGACCATCTTCAAATCTACGTCATGTTGTTCCACCAGTGTTGGCTATTTTACCTCCACCTGTGTTGCAGCTCATACCACTGCAGGCTATTCCGCCCCCAAGCATGAGGCCACCTATCAGAGGACCCCTATTTGCTGATTCAGGTCATACTGGTCACTCAGTTACAGGTGTACCTTTTCAATTCTCTTCCTATCATATCCCATATCTTCAGTTTGAGGCTTGCCTTATGGAGCAACAATTCTTACGAGGTCAGATTCAGGAGTTATTACATATCATGCGTACCAGAGAGGTTGAGAGTGGTGAGAGGCGACTCCGAGAGAGGCTCCAGGTGTTTCGAAGAGCAGCTGCTGTGAGGATTGTTGAGGCTACTCATGAGGATATCACCCCTGATTTTCTTGTGGAGTGGGCTAAGTGGGTTCTAGAGGAGCTTGAGGAGATTAGAGGTCCAAACTTTCCATGAGCCAGAGGCACAGAGATGGAGATGCTAAGCAGTGCTGTTACGGTTATTTAGTATGTACAGTAGTGTGTGTCAGTAGACTTTTGGGTTGTATTTATAGACTAGATCTGGTTAGTGAGTAGGTTTATTGAACGCTTTTTCTTTTACTTTTGAAGCATCTTTACGCTTGTACTACCTAAAACTTTTGATCTATATATATCAGTACCTTTTTCCTTTCCAGTATTATCATTTATATTACTGCACCTGTTTTACTTTACTTTACTTATTGCACCAGTTATACCTGCTGTGATACCATGTACCCTATCCCCTTAACCGTTTACATTCTGTAAAGAAGCATGCAATTTATTTAGTTCAACTGTTATAACTATTTTCAAAAAGAGATATTTCTGTTTTACAAAACTTTTCTTTTATGCAAAGGATTTGATTTAAAAGCTAAATAAGTTGTTTGATTCTTACAGAAAATGCCTCCCAGAAGAAATACCCGCACCAACACCCAGAATGAAGAAACCAACAACAACAACCAAGATAATACCAACCAGAATACAAACCCAGGACCTATAGACCCAGAAGTAGCCCAGATTCTTCAAATCTTGGCTCAACAAATAGTTAACCTGACTCAACAATAATAAAGACAGACCAATCCCCAAGTAACTTTCAAAACTTTCCAGGCGGTGAACCCACCAGAATTCAAGGGTTCCTTAGATCCAATTGAAGCAAATGTTTGGTTAAAGGAAATAGAGAAGTCATTTGCTTTAGTTAAAGTGAAGGAAGAACAGAAGGTTGAGTTTGCAAGTTATTATTTGAAGAATGAGGCCACCTATTGGTGGGAAACTGTGAAGACATTGGAAGGTACAGACATTATTACTTGGAAGAGGTTCAAAGAATTGTTTTTAGAAAAATATTTTCCCCAGTTTGTTCAGGATCAGATGGAGTTGAAGTTTTTAGAGTTAAAGTAAGGAAATATGTCGGTAGCTGATTACGAGAGTAAGTTTGAAGAGTTGTCAAGGTATGTGCCATCATATGTAGATACTGACAGGAAGAAGACCAAGAGATTCCAGCAAGGTCTGAAGCCATGGATCAGAGGAAAGGTAGCCATATTTGAATTGAATACCTATCCAGGAGTTGTACAGAAAGATATGATTGCAGAAACGGAGAGCGAGATATCACAGGAAGAGAAGGAGAGTAAGAAGAGAAAGTTTGAAGGGAATGAAGGACAGTCACAATCAGGGAAGTTTCCAAATTTTAAGAAGGGCAAGTTTCAGCCAGGGAGAAATTTTAATTTCAAGAAGCAAAATACAGGCGACGGAAGTCAAGGCAACCGTCCAGTCAATGTAAATCAACTGAATCAGTTGAGGCTAACTTTTCCAGATTGTCAGGTATGTGGGAAGAAGCATGGAGGAGTTTGTAATAAGTTGAATGTGGTTTGTTTTAAGTGTAATCAGAAAGGGCACTATTCAAGGGAGTGCCGCAACTAGCTAGCGAGAGAGCCAGTGAACAAGGATCAGCCTACCCGGAATCTAGCAATTAAGGTTCCAGTAATTGGATTTACATGCTTTATATGTGGGAAGCCAGGACATATATCCAGGGATTGCAAGATACCACCCTAGTCATTAATGCATTAAGAATTATGGGATCTACTCCAGCAGTGAATGAGACTCCAAGGGTTAGAGTTTTTGATATGTCTGTGAATGACGCTATCCTGGATACTAATATCGTGGTAGGTACGCTTAATATGAATTCTTTATATGCCAAAGTGTTAATAGATTCGGGAGCAACTCGATCGTTTATTTCTCAAGATTCTGTTAATAAGTTAAATTGTCCAGTTGAGTATTTAAATGAAATAATGACTGTGGAATTAGCAAATCAAGAACGTATATCTGTTAATCAAGTTTATGGGAATTATGAAATTGAGATTTCTGGTAGTAAGTTTTATGTGGACTTGATACCATTTAAGCTAGGAGAGTTTGACATAATCTTAGGATTGGATTGGTTATCTAAACACGATGCCCAGATAGATTGTCAAAATAAGAAGGTAATGGTGAAGACGCCAGATGAAAGGATAGTAACGTTTAAGGGCCAGAAGCAAGCAAAGAAGTTCTTAACGATGAATTACCAGGACTTCCTCCAGACAGAGAAATTGAGTTTGCGATCGACTTAGCACCTGGAACGGAACCAGTGTCCAAGGCCCCGTACATAATGGCGCCCGTTGAGATGAAGGAAGTAGCAAAGCAATTACAAGAGCTGTTAAAGAAAGGAGTAATCAGACCCAGTGTATCCCCGTGGGGTGCACCAGTACTATTTGTCAAGAAGAAGGATGGGAGCATGAGACTGTGTATCGACTATCGAGAACTCAACAAACTTACAATCGAGAACAAGTATCCGTTACCTAGAATTGATGATTTGTTCGACCAACTAAAAGGAGCCCAGTACTTCTCGAAGATTGATCTAAGATCGGGATATCACCAACTAAAGATTAAGCCAGAAGATATATCAAAGACAGCTTTCAGAACAAGGTACATACATTATGAATTTTTAGTGATGTCTTTTGGATTAACTAATGCCCCGGTAGCATTCATGGACCTGATGAACAGAATTTTCAAGGAATACTTCGACAAGTTTGTTATTGTGTTTATAGATGACATTTTGATTTATTCAAAGACAGAAGAGGATTATGCAGAACATTTGAGGACAACTTTGGAGATTTTAAGGAAGAAGAAGTTATATGCTAAATTTTCGAAGTGTGAGTTTTGGTTATAGGAAGTTCATTTCTTAGGACACATAGTCAGTAATGAAGGGATCGAAGTGGACCCAGTGAAGATTGAAGCGATTACAAATTAGGAAAGACCGAGAACACCAATAGAGGTAAGAAGTTTCTTGGGATTAGCAGGATATTATCGCCGATTTGTTCAAAATTTCCCAAGGATTGCAACACCATTGACGAAGCTTACACGGAAGAATGAAAAGTTTATATGGAATGATAAATGTGAAGAAAGTTTTCGGGAATTGAAGCAAAGATTAATCACAACACCTGTTTTGTCACTTCTAGACGATCAAGGGAATTTCGTAATCTATAACGCTGCTACTCATAAAGGACTCAGATGCGTTCTGATGCAGCACGATAAGATTATTGCGTATGCATCAAGGCAATTAAAACCACACGACCAGATGTATCCTACTCATGATTTAGAGTTAGCGGCTATAGTATTCGCTTTAAAGATTTGGAGACATTATCTATATGGAGAAAAATGTGAGATGTATACGGATCACAAAAGCTTAAAATACATATTCACACAAAGGGAGTAGAATATGAGACAGAGGAGATGGTTAGAGTTGAGTAAGGATTAGGACTGTACGATTAACTATTATCCCCGTAAAGCAAATGTTGTGGCAGATGCGTTAAGTCGGAAAGAAAATTGAATGTGTTATCAGTACATGAGGAGATATATAAGGAATTTCAGAAACTAGAATTGGAAATCAGAGTTTGCAAGCCTGATGAAGCGAAAGTGTATAGTATGACTTTCCAGCCGGAGTTGTTAGAGAAGATAAGGAAGTGTCAAGAGGAGGTAATGGATCAGGACATTAATCGTTTGGTAGGTGAGGAGTTGTGCACGCAAAAAGACGATCAAGGTATTTTTATGTTTTCTTCTAGAATTTGGATTCCATCAGCAACGGAGTTGAAGAATGAAATTGTACAAGAAGCTCATAATTCAAGGTATTCAATCCATCCAGGGAGTACCAAGATGTACAGAGATTTAAAGGAAAATTTTTGGTGGCTAGATATGAAAAGGGAGATTGCAGAATGGGTTAGCAGATGTTATACATGTCAGAGAGTTAAAGTGGAGCACCAGAGATCAAGTGGATTGTTGCAGCCATTGGAGATTCCAGAGTGGAAGTGGGAACATATTGCCATGGATTTTATAGTCGGATTACCAAGGACGAAAGCTAATCATGATGCCATTTGGGTTATAATGGAAAGACTTACCAAGTCAGCTCATTTTATGCCTATAAATGAAAGATTTTCATTAGACAAGTTAGTCCATATGTACCTGAAAGAAATCGTAGTTCGTCATGGAGTTCCTGTGTCTATCGTATCCGATCGAGATCCGAGATTTAATTCGAGGTTTTGGAAAAGTTTTCAAGAATGTTTAGGAATGAGACTAAAAATGTGTACGGCTTACCATCCATAGACGGATGGACGGAGTGAAAAAACAATCCAGACAATCGAAGACATGTTACGTGTTTGTGCTATTGATTTCAAAGGAAGTTGGGACGAGCATCTACCCTTGGTAGAATTTGCTTACAACAACAGTTATCATGCCAGTATTGGGATGCCACCTTATGAAGCTCTTTATAGACGCAAATATCAATCTCCCGTATATGGGGACGAAGTAGGAGAACGCAAAATACTTGGAATTGAACTGGTGCAACAGACGAAGGAAGTTGTTAAAGTTATCCAGAAGAGATTGATAGCAGCACAAGACCATCAAAGGAGGTATGCAGATCAATCAAGAAAAGATATGGAATTTGAAATAGGAAATCTGGTATTATTAAAAGTATCCCCGTGGAAGGGATTGACGAGATTTGGGAAGAAAGGAAAACTGAGCCCTAGATATGTTCGACCTTTTGAGATTCTAAAGCATGTAGGCAAAGTAGCTTACGAGTTGGAGTTACCCCCGCGCATGGAGCACATTCACAATATTTTTCACGTATCGATGCTTAAGAAGTATAATCCAGACTCCAGGCATGTAATCGAATACGAGCCAATAGAACTTCAAGCAGATTTGTCATATGTAGAAAGTCCGATAGAGATTTTAGAAGAAATAGAGAAGGTGTTAAAAAATAAAGTAATAAAGTTAGTAAGAGTATTGTGGAGAAACCCAAAGGTTGAAGAATCAACCTGGGAGTTATAAAGTGATATGAGAGAAAAGTACCCTCATTTGTTTTCTTAGGAGATTCTGAGGACAGAATCCTTTTAAGCGGGGGAGGATGTAATATCTGGGATATATCGTGTTATTATTTTTGCTAATAAATAAATATTATGCATGTTCAGTATTTATTCTGTGAATTATTTGTTAAGTGGTATATGTGTTTGGATGTTTAAAAATAATATAAATTGAGTATTTTAATTTTTATATGTCCGAAATAAAATATAGATAATTGTCATATCTTCCTATTTATTTTTATGTTGATTTATGATTTTATAGGAAATTTATGGATTTTATAAATTCTTTTTCCGAATATATATAAATTATTTTATATAATCGGAAACCAGCCGATGTCACCCGTTTTTACATTTTTATAACCCGAAACTCTTTCGAGAACTCCTTCTTAACCTAATTGCAATATTCTGAGCATTTTCCATGTTTCGACTTTTTCGATCCGGCGTACGGTTTGTCCTGTGCGGGTCCCGACGCCATATTTTCGAAACAAAATTCATTTCGGTAAATCAATAAAACTCGTATTTTCGATAAACGGGATCTTTTTATTAAACTATTACAATTATCACCTCGTAATACGTGTAACCAGGCACTGAGACCAAGACCGCAGTACAAATTGTACTGATTTGGATAATTATCCCGAAAACCGGTACCCTTTGGATCTGTTTTTATAAATAAATGTACTATTTTATATCCGGAATGATCCAACGGGATACTAATTTTCCGTAATTATAAATAGCCTTTACCGTAATTATTTCCAAACCGAAAATCATTTGCAAAACAGTAAAATCCTTATAAAACAGAGAAAATACTATATTCATATTTCGTTCTTCGTAATCAAACTCAAATTTGGAGGCGTTATGGATATATGATTTTGACGTACATATACTTAAAATGAAGCTACTGAAATCTAGAATCAATATCTTTCATCAATTTCAATCCAGAAACATCAAGTGATTTTCTATCCAACTGTTTATATTCGAATTTCTTGAAATTAAAAATATGAATTTTTGTTCGGATGATTGTTTGAATGATGTGATGCTTGCATGCTATAGAGCTTGTCTTCCTGATTATTTTGGTATATTATACTCTTGATCTGGAGTTCAATAACATGTTTAATTTTGAGTTTGATTTCGAATTTTAGAATTAGGGTTTATATTGCTTTGAATGTTTTTAATTCGATTTTGGGGAATCTTTGTTAGGGGTTTTCAGTCGATCTTGATGGGTGCTTTGTGTTCCTTATCAAATTTGCAATTGAATCATGTATTCACATATCACAAACGATTCCTGATAAGCACAAAGTTGTCTTTTGAAGTTTTCGTCAGAGTTCTTCGCGTTTTGGCCGGTTTTTGGCCAAAAATTTGACTGAGCAATTGTTGTTGGTGGATTGTTGAATGATTGTGTTTCTGGAAGCGATTAGAGTTGTTTTGCATGAAAGAACAGATCAAATGAAGTTAATTTGGACCCTAATTGAGGTCAGTGGAATCCGGGAAGGGTCACCGGAATCTGGGTTCATCCGGTGTTCTTCCCGACCCGGCAACCCGGATTCTGACCCCGTCCCTAACCCGGTTTTGATCCAAATTTCTATAAAATCAATTTCTAATTCTTGTTTTTACAATTTAGTTCCCCAAGGTTTCCCAACTTTGCAACAAATTGATTTCTGTTCCAAAAACTTTTAAAAATCAGATTTCTTTTATAAATTCATTTCCAAAAATTGATTTTATTTTTAAAAAATTCCAAAAATCATTTATTTTACTTCTAAAATTTGTTTTTAATTCAAAAAAAATCTAAATTACCTAATTAATTAATTTTAATTAATATTTAATTGATCAATTACTTTAAATCTTAATTAATTAATTAGTTTAATTATTTATTAATTGATTTTAATTAATTAATTAATTGGGTGTAATTATTTTTAAATAATTTAAAAATTCTGAAAAATAGTTTCGAGCTTTAAAATATTAGTTTAAATTATTTTCAAGGCTCAATAATTATTACAAAATTATTTTGAAGCCAGATTTGGCCAACCGAACCCTGTTTATTGCTTCAAAAATCGACCCTACGACCCGTTTTGACTCCGAAAAATATTTTAAAAATCATATTAAATACCCGAAAGACTTTTTATGACCCGAGACTTCCTTATAAATGAAATTTCATTGATTGTTTGACGTGTTATGTGCTATATGTGACTTGTTTGTTTGACTGTCGAACTACGTGATCAGTGTTTACTTGTTTTTAGCATAACTTTCAATCCGTCAGTCGGATTTGGGTAAAACAAAGGGTAGATAGAAGTGTATACCGAATAGAATCATATGAGTTGAGTATTTCTAGATACTTAGGATATGTGAGCAGAAGAGGCACGGCATAGGAAAGGGATACAGATAGTCGAGGAGTAGGAGATTGTGATTGAAAATTGGTGAAATATAGCAAGCTAGTACCAGGCAAGTGTTCTGAACCTTCTCGAGATATATTATAGATAATTGATAGTCTTGTTTTATATTGCAAGTGCTTTGCAGCACTGAACCCTAAATCTTGATTCCAGCTATTGATCTTTGAGCCGTAAACCTTATTCTTTCTGAACTATTGATTATTGAATACCCGAATACGAACCAAAGATATATGATACTACTCCACAAATACATACAAAATAAATACCGAACACTCAATCAGATTACTTATATATTCAAACCATTGTACCTTATGCTTTGAAAGACCAAATACTTATAACCTTGAAACTTTAATCCTTTTGTTATCCAATTCTTTCATCACCCGATAGCCGTTCTTTGAAATTTCCATATTATTTCTTTGTGAAGATTGAAACCATCTCATTATTGGACATCCAATGTTGCTTATGATTTTGTTTATTTCTTTACATTGTTTATTCTGTTATTATGTTAGAATTGGATTGTTTTATAAAATTGTGGACCAGATTCGTGGTCAGACCAGATTGGTGGTCAAGTTAAATGTGTGCCTTGGATCCAGTAATTAGAGCAGAGCTGTGTGCCTTGATCGGGGTTAGTGCGTGACTAATCAGCAGCCTAACCTTAGTTTTTAAAATGAAAATATAATATCCAATTCTAAATCATTATTCATTGTTCACTTGATACCTTAACTTTTTTCACTTGATGATCATAATTCTCAGTCTTGTCAATGTGACTTGCTGAGCTAGTTAGCTCATTTGTGCGATGTTGTTTATGTTCTTTTCCATTTAAGAAGGAACCAGTTGGTAGCAATGATCCCTAATCTAGTGCAAGAGCTAGGGGTCCAGGTTGATCGAGTTAAGCTAGCTGACAGCTTTTGGAATAGTTTAAGTTTATGAAGTTTGTAATAATTTTTATATTCAGTTTTAAGTTTGAATAGTTGGATTTGGGCATTTGTAATAGAAGTGCGTGTGTGTGGCTTGTGTACATACTTTAACCTGTTGCGATCCGTGGTAGTTGGTAAGTAGGGTCACTGCATATTAATATTATCTTTATCATTATTATAAACAGGTTATAAATAAGTTATGTGTGTACGTGTGGACCCCAAACTTCTGATCCGGGTTTGGAGGGCGCCACACTTATGATTACACATAACTTAATCACAAATAATTCAAGTAATCCACATAGTCACATAATCACGTAATGGCATGGCATATGATACTTTGCTATTATCACCTAAATCTCTAAGCACGTAAGCAAATAACACATAAGAACTATCACTAATGCTTCACTCTATCTATTCTGATCTTAAATTAAACCAAAAGATGCTATTCAACACTCAGACCCTTCACTCCTAAGTCCCAAACATAACATACACTACTAAGGTTTCCTAATTCCACTCGAAAGGGTGCTCTCAGGTTTCTTGGTGGAAATGGGGTGTCTTCACCTTGGGCCTTCATTCCAAACCACTTCCTACAGGTTTTTAAGACTCTAAACTAACTTCTAAAGTTGGTGAGACTCAAAGGCGTCACTCCTAAAGGTTTACAAAGGTCAAGACTCTCACCGAAGTCCCCTGCGAGCAACAATTTGCACGTCCTGTGCTCTTTAGCTGATATCTAAACTTCTACTTGGGGCATTCTAACAAAACTAATTCCCATAGATTCTTAAGACCTAAACCTAACTCCCAGACTTCGTTTCAGGACAAGGCTCACCTAGGCCTCTCTAAGCATCTGCCCAAAGTTGACACTTGTCCAGCCTTCTTCGAATTTACTCTGCCCTGTTTTCACTCACATAAAACTCACTTTTCTCATTCAATTTTTAATTCTAAATGTTTGTTAAGCTTCCTAGGGATGCATTACACTTATTCATGCCAAGGCCCCTTGAAGGCCTAGCCTAAGGCATGATTATAGTCGACCAAAGTTCAAGCTTACGCAATTCTGCCCTATTCAGAGTTACTCTCGGAAATGTGTGTGTGTGCCTACCTAAATGCAAGTTTTTCAAGGAATCAAAACCACGGAACTCAAGTAAAACTCAAGTCCTAACTCCAGCAAACTTGGGCCTAGCAAGTCCTTACCAAAACTCACCTAAAATAGCCTATACTTGTGGTGAAAAATTCTGCTACAAAGTGCCTAGTGTACCTCCTTCCACTTTAACTCCCAAATCAACACCAAATGTAATAACTCAAATTTTTAAGACCTTGTAAAATGTTTAATGAATAGTAACCCTGATGGACAGAAATTTTTTTTGAGCCCACACTATGTAGTGTATGAGAAAATGAGTTTCGGAGTTGATATTATGATTATACGTACCAAATGAGTGTATGTAAACGCTATTTGTTTTTGAAGAAAATGAACTTTGAAAAACGACCATATTTACGACTCATCAAGGATTACCAGGAATCCCAATATAATTACAAGATTAAAACCCTACGGATTTATATCCAAGTATGATAATTCAAAACATAAGGAATAAATGCGAAAGGAATTACATCGCAAACCATTTACGAGGAAGTATAACGAAAACATTTAAGCGACCAAGCGAACGCGTAAACGATTAAATAAACGTAATGTACTAACTAACCATGGTAAGAAAGTAACCATGGTTACTTTATCAAATAGTGAGCTAGAGATAGGATGATCAACCAAGGCTAATCAAATAGTGTGCTAAGGAAGCTAAAACAAGTAGCTTAGCTTGTAAACTAGGAAGCTACTTATATTTGTCCATGGATTTGGCAACATGAATAAACCTAGGATCCTAAACTAGAGAATATAAAATCAATATAAGATATCACCAACATCATTTCCTAGAAGCAACCAAGGAGCAAGCATAAAAACTCTCTCCCCCTTCTTCATCAAGCTTCATTCGGCCCTTCATCTTCAAGCCAAGAAATCAAATTCAAAACCTCAAATCTAGCCATGGTTAAATCCTCCCATTAATTCAAAAGCTTCCTAACAACCAAACTAAGGTAAGATAATTCTTTGATCTCTTTTTATCAAGATTTGATGGGTGAAATAAAATCAAGAAAGTTGATAATGAATAGTATGAATAGTAACTCTTCTTTGGTTTCTTGATTTCAATGGTGGTTTTAGGTTCCAAAAACCATACCAAGCACTCCCAAGACTTCACCATCATCAAGAAAACATCTCAAGATTTTAAGAAAGGTAAAAATCTTTGACCCAACTTTATTTAAGATTCAATTTCAAGATCCTTTTAGTATGTAGTTATAAACCTAGTTTTAGTGGTGATATTGTTAAGATCTTGATGTTTAGTTAAGTAGATTTAAAGTTGATTGTTGTTGCCTCAAGAACATGATGTTCTTGAGAGGAGTTAGTGTGTTGATGATGATATGGTGATTGTTGGTGGTAGTATAAATATTTAAGGCGTAAACGAAACTCCGATCATAAACGTAATCTCGTTAAAATGAACAAAACATAACTTTAAGTTTCTGCAGAAAGTCCCGAAGATGTAAACTGTAGTTTCTTGAAAAACAACCCTTGATTATGATAGAAAATGTTATAAGGATCGTTTTGGTACTTGAATCGCTTGATTCCGATTTACGGATCAAAAGTTATGACCATTTTACTAAAAGTGATTTACGCAACAAAAACTGCTACGAATCACGAATTTTGAAAATATAAAGGATCGACTTAAAAGTGTTCATAAATCCTGAAATTTTTACAGAGAGTAGAATAGTAGAATATTGAGTTTTTTAACTTTCATAAAAATTTCAAGTGAAAATAATGATTTTTCAGTTTTATAAAAGTATCGTAGCCGAGACCGCGTGATTAGAAACCTTAGAATCCATAAGCGGAGCCGACAGCGAAAATGAAAATGAACTTAAGATTCTTTGAAAAATGAAGCGACCATGATGTGAATAAGGACTTAAAGGAATAATAAGGATACAATAAGTTGAGAGGTTACATAATAATTAGCGCATGAGTGCAGGTAGCCGTAAATTAGAACGGGACTTAACGAAGTGAATTATGTTATGATTATAGATTTCTGAGCGGAACCTAGAGCATCCTCCATCTCGAGATACCCAGGCAAGTTTACGAACCCAACCATACAAACTGTTGTGTTGTGAAAGGATTATTTTATTATCATTGCATAAATACCATGTTCGCCATGATACATAGCTATTGAACTTTTGCATAATATAGCGATGTTGTACGATAAGTATATGTATCGTAAAATATTGATTTCCGCTTTAAGCGTGATGTATAATTATAAGACCGAGAGTCGGTCGGGATTTTAAGATGAAAACCCGGAAATCATTCCGGTGATATTAGGATAATTACAAGTCCATAAAAGTACGTTTTAAAGGGACTCAACGTCCACTTACGAAACATTAAAATACCTCGAACTTTTATTAAAACGATTTCCCAACGATCATATTCGCTCAACTATATTTTATTATTCGAACAATAAATATTTTATACCTATTCCTTTATTATATGAGAAGTATACTCCAACAATTATTTATTTCAAACCCGATTAAACATTAAAGATTATTGATTGCGTAGACATAAACTAGTTGAGGAATAGTATTTTAAATATTCTTTTAAAGAATAAACTCATTCGAGGTTAATTATTTATCGATTATCATTTTGTTATTTATTAAAGGGTTTATTATGATTTAAAAATCATGGATCCTGATTTAATATACTTTCTGATTTTCGGAAAATCATTTGAATAATTTTAGATCGTCGGAGAATATTATCTCGACTTATTTTAAATATTTTGAATATAGTTTCAAAAGAAACTCCCCCTTATATAACAAATATGTTGACAACTCTCAACTCACATCCTTAGTACTTCCTCCGAAAATTCTCGGAAGTACATATATATATGTACATATCCATGTGTACCTATCAACAAGAAATATGCTTGGGGAACAATATAAGTTCCATAAATATGATGGGATTCTTACAAGGACAAGGAGGGGTAGACTCCAGTACTTCGTGGACTGGAGAGACTACCAATTTACTACCATATGAGAAAGCATTTCATATACTAATGAACATGTGGAGTATGCGTACTTGAGAGGGATGGGCGCAAAACCGTGTCTTGAGAGGGATAGACGCGAAGTGTGTACCTGAGAGGGACATACACAGAAAAGGCCAGAATGCGGCCAGGGTGATAACCAATAATAAAAGAGAATCGTCCATCTACATATAGAAAAGGTTACTTTTGTCGTAGTATGACTGATCATCGTATGCGGTGGCTCCAACAAATGTCTTATTCTTCCAATTGGAATGGTGATGCTATACCGTAACCCAAGCCTAGGTGCTGGGTTTACTATTAAGGTATTCGAAGGATAATAAAATCCACTAAAGAATTATTTTTATAAGAAGGTGTGTGTCACCAAGGAAAAACTAAATTCGAATAAAACATAATTACTATATATGATGTTTTACGTAAGTTATCATACAATCATTTTCATACTGTACATTATTATGCTGGGCATTATAGCTCACACTTGTTTTCTTAAATTGACACAACATAACAGTGAATCAAGATGCTTACCATGAGAACCATAGCCAGGAAACAGGTAGGAAATGGCCAGCTATTCCGTAGATTATTTGGCGCCGTACCGCAGGTAGTCCGAATAAGCTGGATTGGTTTTCAGTTGTTTTTAGTTCAGCTTATTTATAAGTATGACTTATGTATGGTAATAAATAAGAAACGTATATTTGACCGACGGACTAGCCTTACTTAAAGGTTATTCCCTGGTAAGACTTAATTACTTTTGGGTTGTAATAATTATCACTTTGTGGTTTGATCTACTCTAGTAATGAATGGTTCGTTTCCAAGACAATAACCTGTAAGTGTGTGTGTGTGTGATAAGTGTGGGGTCATAAAGTGTGAGTATTTATATATTGTAGTATGAGGTAGGTGGTTTGTAGTAGTTTAGATGGCGTGGCTTCCGAGATTCCTGAACCCGGATTTTGGGGCGTCACAGAATTGGTATCAGAGCCTTAGGTTATCAAATCTCGGAAACAATAGGATATAAAATACGTAGACATAAAGATAATAAATAATCAATTAGAGCTCAAGTTGAGTTCGTCGTTGGGCTACATGGGTAGTCTTGACAGTTTTTACCCTCAAGGGAATTCCGACTCTAAGTTAGTAACACCTTGCCTATTGTGTCAGGTACCAGTGGAGCCTATGAGGGAGGTTGCCCTGTTGATGATGTTATGGTTCCTGAGTGTGACCCTACTCCCGAGCCAGAGGACCCACCCATTGATGACTCAGATGATGACCCTACTAAGGATGTCCCAGAGGAGGAGACCGACCTTCCTGCCCCCATAGCTGATGACGTTGAGATGACCTAGGGAGATGGCGTAGGCTGGAGGGATGTAGAGATGTGCCCTCACCCCACCATTCGCTCTCCTACTCCACCCCCATGGATTCAGAGCCCTATGCCCTATGCTGATGATGATGATGAGGATGGGATATGCACAGGTCTACGAGGCTTACAATATATCCTCTAGCGACCCAGACTCACCTCTACCACCCCCGGCGACCATACATGTAGCTATACACGACTGGATGGTGGCTTAGCTTAACGCTGAGATCACTGCAGCATCTGCTCGCATTGCGGAGTTACGCCAGGCATAGACAGCTGAGAGAGCCATCAGACTAGGATACCCAGGGGACTTCAGAGTTGCTTTCCCAGCCATAGCCCGCAGAGAGATTGATGGGATTGAGCTCCGTACCCGGGTTCTGATGAGGATGACAGCGATTGGAGGATACATCCCAGTAGTTGATGCGGAGCTCATGTTGGCAGGAGCGATGAGGAGGGTGCGTGATCTCACGCGTAGTGACAGTGACTGAGAGACTAGTGACTAGATATGGACATTAAAGAAGGTTGGGTGACTTGTCACCAATTTTGATAGGATATCTAGTAATAGATAGCGTTTCTAGCCCTTCAGGGTATACGACTTATGTATTTACATTTCAGTATTTAGGTTAAGTAATGATGTATTATAACCAGTCATGTATGAACTCATCTAGTTGTTTTGTCCCCCAGATATAAGTGGGAGACCTTATGAAATATATATCTAGCAGTTATTAAGAAATTGATGTCCATATTATTGCACTTTATAAAAATATGCTAGATAATAAATGACATGCTTACACATGAATAATTAATCCAACTGTAATAATTGCAACTATGTTGACAAATCTTCATTATCAGAACAATGCCACCCCGTAGAAGAGGAACCAGGGCACAACCGCAGAATTGGTTAACCAACAACGGAATGAACCTGACCCTGTAGTAAATGAAGAGAGTGAAGAGGACCTAGACTATAATGAATATGATGAGGAAGAATATGTAGAAGAAGAGGCTAAAGATACCCATCAGGGAGGGAACCCCATGAATGAATTTATGGAACTGTTAAGAGCAAATCTGAACCAACAACCTATTCCACCACAGCCACATGATGCCCAACATACTGCAGCCACTGCCTTTAGGGCCTTCAAATCTCTCAAACCCCCAGAGTTTCTAGGATCTGCCGACCCCGTTGAAGCACGGGCCTGGCTCAAAGAGATAGAAAAGTCCTTCGAGATACTAGGTGTAGATGAATGACATAAGACTATTTTCGCTTCTTACATGCTGAAAGGAGAAGCTAACTACTGGTGGGAGTCCAAACGAAACTTAAAGACTGATGCTATGATCCCATGGGATATATTTACCCGACTGTTCTTAGACAAGTATTTCCCTAGGTTTATGGAGACCCAGATGGAGATTAAGTTTCTGGATTTGAAACAGGATAAGATGATTGTGGACGAATATGAGGCCAAGTTTACTGAGTTGTCGAGATTTGTTCCTGAGTTCGTGAATACCGAAGAGAAGAAAGCGCGAAGGTTTTAGCTTGGTCTGAAAAAGTGGATCCAAAACTGAGTGGCGGTGTTAGAGATGACAGACTATGCCACCTTAGTGCAGAAAGCCTTGATTATTGAAGCTGGCAGTGAGCAGAGTGTGAAGGAAAAGGAAAATAGGAAGAGGAAGATAGGAATCCAAGGAATAGGAACCGGGAACATGAGCCTTCCAAGCAGGTTCATCAGGGGAGTGGTGTCCCAACCTGCACGAGGCCCCGGATTCAGAAAATCCCCAAGTGAAAGTGTTATCCAGGGCGAAGGACAATCTAGGGCAACATTTCATAGCCAACCCCGCGCCCCAATATCAGAGTGTCAAACCTGTACGAGGAGGCACCTTGGAGTGTGCAGCTTGGCGAGAGCCCCTTTGAAATGCTATAGGTGTGGTCAAACCGAACACCTTTCCAACAACTGCAACCGACCCTGCGTAACATGTTTCTAATGTGGGAAAGTAGGACACATGAGGAAGGATTTCCTGACACTGAAGCCCCCAGCCTCAGGGATGAGCAGAGTTGCATCCAACCGACTCCCAGCTGCTAGGACCTTCAATATTACTGTTCAAGATGTTGTCTGAAACACTGAGGTGATAGCACGTACCCTTTTGTTAAATTCTGAGCATGCAAATGTCCTATTTGATTCTAGAGCAACCAAGTCATTTATATCTCAAGATTTTGCTAAAAAGTTAAAACTTAACGCCATACCCTTACGCGAGGTATTACAAGTGAAAATAACAAACAAATAAATAATTCCTGTGAATCAAGTACACCCTAAGTGCAAGTTGAAATTAGAAGGGAAGATCTTCGAGGTTGACCTAATCCCATTTGCGTTAGGGGAATTTGATGTAATCTTAGTAATGGGTTGGTCATCCAGTAATGGAGCGCAAATAAATTATGAACAGAAGAGGGTAAATATAAGATTACAAAATGGAAAAGAAGTAGTGGTTAGAGGTCAACGACGAGACCAGAAATTTCTGACCATGCTACAGGCAAAAAGATTATTAAGGAAAGGTAACGAGGCCTATTTGGCTTATGTGGTAGATACCAAGAAGGAAGTCCCTATTATACAGGATATACCCGTAGTGAACGAATTCAAGGAGATGTTTCCAGAGAACTTACCAGGGTTGCCACCTGACAGGGAAATAGAATTTGCTATAGAATTAGCACCAGGAACGACACCAGTATCCAAGGCCCCATATAGGCTAGCCCCAGTTGAGATGAAGGAACTAGCTTCTCAACTGCAAGAGTTATTAGATAATGGAATGATAAGACCCAGTGTGTCACCATGGGGAGCGCCAATACTGTTTGTAAAGAAAAAGGACGGCAGTATGAGATTATGAATAGACTATCGATAATTGAATAAGCTGACTATTAAGAATAGGTACCCTCTTGTTAGGTCACACACACTGTAGAGGGGGTGAATACAGTGTAAAGTACAATCAAATCGAACTTTAATATCTCAAGTAACAGAATACAAACTTTATTGAACCAATAAACTCTGTTACAGTATGGAACTGTTACCTCTCAGTGATGAACAAATATCACGAGAGCTGCTAGGGTTACAATGAATAATCTTCTCGAATATGATAACACTTATAGTGTAAACCCTATGTCTGTGTTTATATACTACACAGTTACAAGATAATCGCTAATTGATATGGAATATAATTCTGCTTCCTAAAATATATCAATCAGATATCTTTTCTTCCAAGTATTCTATTCTTCATAGAATTCCTTCTTCATGCATATCTCTTCTTATGTTTATCTTGATCTTCTTTCCTTTAATCAGCTACTGTCCTTATCTGAACGTCCTTCAGCACTTAAGTTATGATATCCATCTTCTGATGATTATCTCCTGATAATATAAGTAATGATATCCTTAAGTCCTGACTTCCAGTAAGTACTGATTTATCCTGTTTAAGTAAGATCCGAAAACTAAACATAAATCATATTAACCATGACATTATCAAATATATCTAACAATCTCCCCAACTTGTAAATTAGCATAATATACAAGTTTAACAGATATTTGATGATGTCAAAAACATTAAGTACAAATGCATGAGAATTAGACTAGATAACTACAACTTACAGTCCTTAAAGCTTTACCAATATTTAACTTCTGATAACAGCTTCAGTCTGTACAAATATCAGAATTTAAGCAGTTGTAGATCTTGACTTGGCTTCATCTTCTGATCTCTCTGATGTCAGGAGTTGTTCTGAGATAGTTCTTCAACAAACATCTCTCAGCATATCTAAGTTCATCAATCATTCTCCTTTTAGCATCTTTAAGCTCTGCATTATCTTCACCAATTTGAAAGATTGCAGCCCTAAGATCATTAATCTTTGCTTTTCTTATATCCTGATCCAGTCTGATCAAATAAGCTTTATCAGGCTCAAGATTGAATTCCACAGCCCTGTAACCCAGAAAGGTAGTTATAATCTTAGCAGTATTGGGCTTCATTTCAACTATATCACCCTTGTGATCTCTGTACTTTGGAACATATGTGCTGTCAGACTTAATAGAATAAAGCCTTTTCTGTCTCTGAATCTGATCCTTCAAATAGTTTGCAGCACTTCCTGTCAATCTGTCATCCACTTGAAGTAAGAATAGTACATGCTCCAATTCTTCAAAATACTTCAATAAAATGACATTTTTCCTTATATGATAAACCCTACCATCTATCATGAAGTACAACAAGATGTGTTCTTTCAAGTAGGTATGGTAAACTATTTGTACAGATTCCAGTTGATTCAATCTCTCAGGAGTTGCTCCAATACCTGGTTCACTCAAGGAAGTTGGATCATTGGTAGTGTTCTGTATACTTCTTTCATCAGCACTTCCCAATCTAGTTTTATCTCTTGCTTCCTTTCGAGTAACTACTCTTGCTTCAAAACCACTTGCAGCAGTCTTCAAAGGTTGAGTCTGTTTTGCTTTAGTGAATCCTGGTAGGAGTTTCTTTGATCTATCTTCTGATTTCAAGTTAACTTGAGCTGTGTTAGAGGTTACTTGCTTCTTCGAAATATCAGAACTTACTGTCTCTTGACTCTGAACAACTTGAGCCATGTTAGAGGTTGTCTTAAAAACTTTTCTTGAAGTCAGAGCAAGATCATCCTTTTCATCAGTGATTTCTTCAGTCACAGGAGGCACATAAACATTGATAGGTTCACCAACCTTTTCTTTACCTTTGGATCTTGGATCTATCTGCGGTTGTGATTTAGCCAATGTTGCTTCAGTATCTGTCCTTTCTTTTATCACAGTGCCTTTGAGTTTTGGAAGTATCTTTTTACCAGAAGCTTCAGATTTAGATGTGACTTTCTCTGATTTAAGTCTGGCTTCTTCTTCTATTAAACTCTCCAAGTCCATTCCTGGATTTTCCTGAAGAAATAACTGTCTTGACATTTCTTCATCAAGATCTAAAAAATCATCAGAACTTATCCTTTTACCAGTAGCAGAACTAATTCTTTTCCCAGTATCAGAACTTGTCCTGTGACTTGTGATTTCAGCTTTTCTTGATGAGAAATCTCTACCTTGACTATGACCTCTACCCATTCCTGAGTTTCCTTGATCATCCTTCTCATCATCCTTCCCTTTCAGTGTCTTGTCAGTCTTGCATTTGGACTTAATTACTTTCTCCCCCTTTTTGGCATCAGCAGGTAGTAGAAGAGAGACAAGCAATTCCACTGAGGCTTAGATTTCAGTAAGTTGAGATTGCTGAGAAGCTTGATTTTTCAGAATATCATCAATCTGAGCTTGTTGTTTCACTTGAGTCTTCTCAATATAATCAATCCTGTCAAAGGTAGGTTTGAAGAACTGTTTCTTATCAATCTTGTGAACTTGATCTTGTTTGATAAATTCTTCCCTAATCTTGTGTAGCTCCGCATGAGTAGTTGAATAAAGACCTTGTAGATGTTTAGTACTCAATGCAGTGACTCTAAGCTGTGTTTTGAAATCATCAGTAATTAACATCTCATCAGCTTTAGTCAAGTGCTCAGCAAGATGCTTTGCAGCTGGAACACAGGAAACTGAGTTCCATTCATTAGTCCACTCCTGTCCTGCAGGAGTTTCACTCCAAGGCACTGGTGCTTCTCCGGTAACAAACTTCTTAACAAGTTCAGATTTAAGAACAGTTTGTGGAGGGGCATGTCCTGAAGGACCTGCTTCATCAGCATCTGCATTTGGAGCATCATCACCAGTTTCTCCAGCATTTGCAGCATAAGAATTTACAGAATCAGTATCTTCTGATAAAACAACAGTGTGAGTAGCAATGGAGGCTTCAGCATCCTCTAATTGCTAATCTGGTTCTAAGTTCTGATCAACAGCCATATCCTGATGCTCACCTATATTCTGATCATCAGCATCTAGATGCAGAAAAGGTGTAGTAGATAATTCTGGAGTTTGAGCAGCGTCAGAAACAGGTGTTGTTGATGGATTAGTTGTTGTTGGAGCTTCTAAGAGAATTACTTCAGGCACAACCAAGGTCTGGATATCAATATCAGCACTTGTGCCTGTAGTAACAGGAGATACAGATTTTTGAACAGGAGACACAGATTGTGTATTGGCCTTTTCAGTAACAGCTTCCTGAGTTGGAGTGGATGGAGAAGTAGTGACTGGAACAGATTCCTTTTCTTGTGAGATCAGAGATTCCTGATCCCCTTCCTTAGCTGATGCTTCTTCATCATCTGAAACTGGCCTTTTTACCCTCTGTTTCTTGTATCTCTTTGTAGATATGGATTCCTTGGGAGTTTCAGGAACAGTCATTCTTCTAAGCCTCTTGAGAAGCCCAGATCCCCCAATTGTAGAATCCTTCTGAGAAGTCACTTTCTCAGTTTCTTGGACAACAGGTTCTGATGTAGAAACCTGTTCCTTACTGTCAGATTCATCTCTCAAAGCAATCCTCCTTCTCTTTTGAGGTGTTTGAGGAACAGTCTTTGTCCTCTTAGGCTTGGAAGATGAAGGTTTCACAGGAGGTTCGAGGATGAGGGTTGAACTGTCTGTGAAGTGGAGAGATATGATTTGAGATATTGCCTAAGTGTTGGTTGAGTAGTATGGGTGGTAGGTGCTGATGGTTGTTGTGATGTTTGGGAGGTGGTTGTTGGTTGGACATCAGGATAAACAGATCTATAGGAATCAGGATCAGCATTTACTAAGATCTGTTTTACAGATTGAGGAATCTGTAAAGGTCTAACCACTGGTGTAATAACCCCCAAAATTTTGAACTTTTTGTAACCCTTATGAATAGTGTTTTACCTAAATGAGAAAACTTTTCATGCCACACTATGTAGGGGTTCTGTTATGGATATTCTGAGATTTTATTAGTACTCTATATGGTATATAAGTGTATGTAAAGATCGTCAGAATCCAATTCCGAACACTTTGATTTTTCCCGGAAATCCACTAGATACGGAAAGAATTGAGTATAAGGTAACAGGAAAAAGGATTTAAATTAAAGGATTATAAGAGAGGATCATAAAAGGAATATAATATATTGAGAAAGGTTAAGGGAACCTAAGTAATAAGATCCCGGGTATGATCCCTCAAACGATAAACGAAAACGAAAGTTAAGCGAACCGTATAACAGATCAGCGGTCATTAGGCAAACAATTAGGGAATTAATCAAAGGGATTAGAGAGGATGATGTCACCCAACCAATGAGAAGAGGACAAGGAGGG